>NW_028324237.1:1562500-1851407 GCF_054372755.1 Phalangium opilio | reverse complement strand
TTTTAGTTTACCAATTAAACGTATTTAAATAAATTACCAATTAGAGGTAATTAAACTTGACTAGCAATTAGAGGTTATTAAACTAGATAACCAATTAGAGATAATTACACTAGATTACATATTAAGGGTAATTAAACTAGATTACCGACGACTGGTAATTAAGCTAGATTACCGACGACTGGTAATTAAGCTAGATTACCGACGACTGGTAATTAAGCTAGATTACCGGGACTGGTAATTAAGCTAGATTACCGATGAGTGGTAATTAAGCTAGATTACCGACGACTGGTAATTAAGCTAGATTACCGACGACTGGTAATTAAGCTAGATTACCGACGACTGGTAATTAAGCTAGATTACCGACGACTGGTAATTAAGCTAGATTACCGACGACTGGTAATTAAGCTAGATTACCGACGACTGGTAATTAAGCTAGATTACCGACGACTGGTAATTAAGCTAGATTACCGACGACTGGTAATTAAGCTAGATTACCGACGACTGGTAATTAAGCTAGATTACCGACGACTGGTAATTAAGCTAGATTACCGACGACTGGTAATTAAGCTAGATTACCGACGACTGGTAATTAAGCTAGATTACCGACGACTGGTAATTAAGCTAGATTACCGACGACTGGTAATTAAGCTAGATTACCGACGACTGGTAATTAAGCTAGATTACCGACGACTGGTAATTAAGCTAGATTACCGACGACTGGTAATTAAGCTAGATTACCGACGACTGGTAATTAAGCTAGATTACCGACGACTGGTAATTAAGCTAGATTACCGACGACTGGTAATTAAGCTAGATTACCGACGACTGGTAATTAAGCTAGATTACCGACGACTGGTAATTAAGCTAGATTACCGACGACTGGTAATTAAGCTAGATTACCGACGACTGGTAATTAAGCTAGATTACCGACGACTGGTAATTAAGCTAGATTACCGACGACTGGTAATTAAGCTAGATTACCGACGACTGGTAATTAAGCTAGATTACCGACGACTGGTAATTAAGCTAGATTACCGACGACTGGTAATTAAGCTAGATTACCGACGACTGGTAATTAAGCTAGATTACCGACGACTGGTAATTAAGCTAGATTACCGACGACTGGTAATTAAGCTAGATTACCGACGACTGGTAATTAAGCTAGATTACCGGCGACTGGTAATTAAGCTAGATTACCGGCGACTGGTAATTAAGCTAGATTACCGGCGACTGGTAATTAAGCTAGATTACCGGCGACTGGTAATTAAGCTAGATTACCGGCGACTGGTAATTAAGCTAGATTACCGGCGACTGGTAATTAAGCTAGATTACCGGCGACTGGTAATTAAGCTAGATTACCGGCGACTGGTAATTAAGCTAGATTACCGGCGACTGGTAATTAAGCTAGATTACCGGCGACTGGTAATTAAGCTAGATTACCGGCGACTGGTAATTAAGCTAGATTACCGGCGACTGGTAATTAAGCTAGATTACCGGCGACTGGTAATTAAGCTAGATTACCGGCGACTGGTAATTAAGCTAGATTCCCGGCGACTGGTAATTAAGCTAGATTACCGGCGACTGGTAATTAAGCTAGATTCCCGGCGACTGGTAATTAAGCTAGATTACCGGCGACTGGTAATTAAGCTAGATTACCGGCGACTGGTAATTAAGCTAAGATTACCGGCGACTGGTAATTAAGCTAAGATTACCGGCGACTGGTAATTAAGCTAAGATTACCGACGACTGGTAATTAAGCTAAGATTACCGGCGACTGGTAATTAAGCTAAGATTACCGACGACTGGTAATTAAGCTAGATTACCGACGACTGGTAATTAAGCTAGATTACCGACGACTGGTAATTAAGCTAGATTACCGACGACTGGTAATTAAGCTAGATTACCGACGACTGGTAATTAAGCTAGATTACCGACGACTGTTAATTAAGCTAGATTACCGACGACTGGTAATTAAGCTAGATTACCGGCGACTGGTAATTAAGCTAGATTACCGGCGACTGTTAATTAAGCTAGATTACCGGCGACTGGTAATTAAGCTAGATTACCGGCGGCTGGTAATTAAGCTAGATTACCGACGACTGGTAATTAAGCTAGATTACCGACGACTGTTAATTAAGCTAGATTACCGACGACTGGTAATTAAGCTAGATTACCGGCGACTGGTAATTAAGCTAGATTACCGGCGACTGTTAATTAAGCTAGATTACCGGCGACTGGTAATTAAGCTAGATTACCGGCGGCTGGTAATTAAGCTAGATTACCGGCGACTGGTAATTAAGCTAAGATTACCGACGACTGGTAATTAAGCTAAGATTACCAACGACTGGTAATTAAGCTAAAATTACCGACGACTGGTAATTAAGCTAGATTACCGGCGACTGGTAATTAAGCTAGATTACCGGCGACTGGTAATTAAGCTAGATTACCGGCGACTGGTAATTAAGCTAGATTACCGGCGACTGGTAATAAGCTAGATTACCGGCGACTGGTAATTAAGCTAGATTACCGGCGACTGGTAATTAAGCTAGATTACCGGCGACTGGTAATTAAGCTAGATTACCGGCGACAGGTAATTAAGCTAGATTACCGGCGACTGGTAATTAAGCTAGATTACCGGCGACTGGTAATTAAGCTAGATTACCGGCGACTGGTAATTAAGCTAGATTACCGGCGACTGGTAATTAAGCTAGATTACCGACGACTGGTAATTAAGCTAGATTACCGACGACTGGTAATTAAGCTAGATTACCGACGACTGGTAATTAAGCTAGATTACCGACGACTGGTAATTAAGCTAGATTACCGACGACTGGTAATTAAGCTAGATTACCGACGACTGGTAATTAAGCTAGATTACCGACGACTGGTAATTAAGCTAGATTACCGACGACTGGTAATTAAGCTAGATTACCGACGACTGGTAATTATGCTAGATTACCGGCGACTGGTAATTAAGCTAGATTACCGGCGACTGGTAATTAAGCTCGATTACCGGCGACTGGTAATTAAGCTCGATTACCGGCGACTGGTAATTAAGCTAGATTACCGGCGACTGGTAATTAAGCTAGATTACCGGCGACAGGTAATTAAGCTAGATTACCGGCGACTGGTAATTAAGCTAGATTACCGGCGACTGGTAATTAAGCTAGATTACCGGCGACTGGTAATTAAGCTAGATTACCGGCGACTGGTAATTAAGCTAGATTACCGGCGACTGGTAATTAAGCTAGATTACCGGCGACTGGTAATTAAGCTAGATTACCGGCGACTGGTAATTAAGCTAGATTACCGGCGACTGGTAATAAGCTAGATTACCGGCGACTGGTAATTAAGCTAGATTACCGGCGACTGGTAATTAAGCTAGATTACCGGCGACTGGTAATTAAGCTAGATTACCGGCGACTGGTAATTAAGCTAGATTCCCGGCGACTGGTAATTAAGCTAGATTACCGGCGACTGGTAATTAAGCTAGATTCCCGGCGACTGGTAATTAAGCTAGATTACCGGCGACTGGTAATTAAGCTAGATTACCGGCGGCTGGTAATTAAGCTAGATTACCGACGACTGGTAATTAAGCTAGATTACCGACGACTGTTAATTAAGCTAGATTACCGACGACTGGTAATTAAGCTAGATTACCGGCGACTGGTAATTAAGCTAGATTACCGGCGACTGTTAATTAAGCTAGATTACCGGCGACTGGTAATTAAGCTAGATTACCGGCGGCTGGTAATTAAGCTAGATTACCGGCGACTGGTAATTAAGCTAAGATTACCGACGACTGGTAATTAAGCTAAGATTACCAACGACTGGTAATTAAGCTAAAATTACCGACGACTGGTAATTAAGCTAGATTACCGGCGACTGGTAATTAAGCTAGATTACCGGCGACTGGTAATTAAGCTAGATTACCGGCGACTGGTAATTAAGCTAGATTACCGGCGACTGGTAATAAGCTAGATTACCGGCGACTGGTAATTAAGCTAGATTACCGGCGACTGGTAATTAAGCTAGATTACCGGCGACTGGTAATTAAGCTAGATTACCGGCGACAGGTAATTAAGCTAGATTACCGGCGACTGGTAATTAAGCTAGATTACCGGCGACTGGTAATTAAGCTAGATTACCGGCGACTGGTAATTAAGCTAGATTACCGGCGACTGGTAATTAAGCTAGATTACCGACGACTGGTAATTAAGCTAGATTACCGACGACTGGTAATTAAGCTAGATTACCGACGACTGGTAATTAAGCTAGATTACCGACGACTGGTAATTAAGCTAGATTACCGACGACTGGTAATTATGCTAGATTACCGGCGACTGGTAATTAAGCTAGATTACCGGCGACTGGTAATTAAGCTCGATTACCGGCGACTGGTAATTAAGCTCGATTACCGGCGACTGGTAATTAAGCTAGATTACCGGCGACTGGTAATTAAGCTAGATTACCGGCGACAGGTAATTAAGCTAGATTACCGGCGACTGGTAATTAAGCTAGATTACCGGCGACTGGTAATTAAGCTAGATTACCGGCGACTGGTAATTAAGCTAGATTACCGGCGACTGGTAATTAAGCTAGATTACCGGCGACTGGTAATTAAGCTAGATTACCGGCGACTGGTAATTAAGCTAGATTACCGGCGACTGGTAATTAAGCTAGATTACCGGCGACTGGTAATAAGCTAGATTACCGGCGACTGGTAATTAAGCTAGATTACCGGCGACTGGTAATTAAGCTAGATTACCGGCGACTGGTAATTAAGCTAGATTACCGGCGACTGGTAATTAAGCTAGATTCCCGGCGACTGGTAATTAAGCTAGATTACCGGCGACTGGTAATTAAGCTAGATTCCCGGCGACTGGTAATTAAGCTAGATTACCGGCGACTGGTAATTAAGCTAGATTACCGGCGACTGGTAATTAAGCTAAGATTACCGGCGACTGGTAATTAAGCTAAGATTACCGGCGACTGGTAATTAAGCTAAGATTACCGACGACTGGTAATTAAGCTAAGATTACCGGCGACTGGTAATTAAGCTAAGATTACCGACGACTGGTAATTAAGCTAGATTACCGACGACTGGTAATTAAGCTAGATTACCGACGACTGGTAATTAAGCTAGATTACCGACGACTGGTAATTAAGCTAGATTACCGACGACTGGTAATTAAGCTAGATTACCGACGACTGTTAATTAAGCTAGATTACCGACGACTGGTAATTAAGCTAGATTACCGGCGACTGGTAATTAAGCTAGATTACCGGCGACTGTTAATTAAGCTAGATTACCGGCGACTGGTAATTAAGCTAGATTACCGGCGGCTGGTAATTAAGCTAGACTACCGACGACTGGTAATTAAGCTAGATTACCGACGACTGTTAATTAAGCTAGATTACCGACGACTGGTAATTAAGCTAGATTACCGGCGACTGGTAATTAAGCTAGATTACCGGCGACTGTTAATTAAGCTAGATTACCGGCGACTGGTAATTAAGCTAGATTACCGGCGGCTGGTAATTAAGCTAGATTACCGGCGACTGGTAATTAAGCTAAGATTACCGACGACTGGTAATTAAGCTAAGATTACCAACGACTGGTAATTAAGCTAAAATTACCGACGACTGGTAATTAAGCTAGATTACCGGCGACTGGTAATTAAGCTAGATTACCGGCGACTGGTAATTAAGCTAGATTACCGGCGACTGGTAATTAAGCTAGATTACCGGCGACTGGTAATAAGCTAGATTACCGGCGACTGGTAATTAAGCTAGATTACCGGCGACTGGTAATTAAGCTAGATTACCGGCGACTGGTAATTAAGCTAGATTACCGGCGACTGGTAATTAAGCTAGATTCCCGGCGACTGGTAATTAAGCTAGATTACCGGCGACTGGTAATTAAGCTAGATTACCGGCGACTGGTAATTAAGCTAAGATTACCGGCGACTGGTAATTAAGCTAAGATTACCGGCGACTGGTAATTAAGCTAAGATTACCGACGACTGGTAATTAAGCTAAGATTACCGGCGACTGGTAATTAAGCTAAGATTACCGACGACTGGTAATTAAGCTAGATTACCGACGACTGGTAATTAAGCTAGATTACCGACGACTGGTAATTAAGCTAGATTACCGACGACTGGTAATTAAGCTAGATTACCGACGACTGGTAATTAAGCTAGATTACCGACGACTGTTAATTAAGCTAGATTACCGACGACTGGTAATTAAGCTAGATTACCGGCGACTGGTAATTAAGCTAGATTACCGGCGACTGTTAATTAAGCTAGATTACCGGCGACTGGTAATTAAGCTAGATTACCGGCGGCTGGTAATTAAGCTAGATTACCGGCGACTGGTAATTAAGCTAAGATTACCGACGACTGGTAATTAAGCTAAGATTACCAACGACTGGTAATTAAGCTAAGATTACCGACGACTGGTAATTAAGCTAGATTACCGACGACTGGTAATTAAGCTAGATTACCGACGACTGGTAATTAAGCTAGATTACCGACGACTGGTAATTAAGCTAGATTACCGACGACTGGTAATTAAGCTAGATTACCGACGACTGGTAATTAAAATAGATTACCGACGACTGGTAATTAAGCTAGATTACCGACGACTTGTAATTAAGCTAGATTACCGACGACTGGTAATTAAGCTAGATTACCGACGACTGGTAATTGAGCTAGATTACCGACGACTGGTAATTAAGCTAGATTACCGACCACTGGTAATTAAGCTAGATTACCGACGACTGGTAATTAAGCTAGATTACCGACGACTGGTAATTGAGCTAGATTACCGACGACTGGTAATTAAGCTAGATTACCGGCGACTGGTAATTAAGCTAGATTACCGACGACTGGTAATTAAGCTAGATTACCGACGACTGGTAATTAAGCTAGATTACCGACGACTGGTAATTAAGCTAGATTACCGACGACTGGTAATTAAGCTAGATTACCGACGACTGTTAATTAAGCTAGATTACCGACGACTGGTAATTAAGCTAGATTACCGGCGACTGGTAATTAAGCTAGATTACCGGCGACTGTTAATTAAGCTAGATTACCGGCGACTGGTAATTAAGCTAGATTACCGGCGGCTGGTAATTAAGCTAGATTACCGACGACTGGTAATTAAGCTAGATTACCGACGACTGTTAATTAAGCTAGATTACCGACGACTGGTAATTAAGCTAGATTACCGGCGACTGGTAATTAAGCTAGATTACCGGCGACTGTTAATTAAGCTAGATTACAGGCGACTGGTAATTAAGCTAGATTACCGGCGGCTGGTAATTAAGCTAGATTACCGGCGACTGGTAATTAAGCTAAGATTACCGACGACTGGTAATTAAGCTAAGATTACCAACGACTGGTAATTAAGCTAAAATTACCGACGACTGGTAATTAAGCTAGATTACCGGCGACTGGTAATTAAGCTAGATTACCGGCGACTGGTAATTAAGCTAGATTACCGGCGACTGGTAATTAAGCTAGATTACCGGCGACTGGTAATAAGCTAGATTACCGGCGACTGGTAATTAAGCTAGATTACCGGCGACTGGTAATTAAGCTAGATTACCGGCGACTGGTAATTAAGCTAGATTACCGGCGACAGGTAATTAAGCTAGATTACCGGCGACTGGTAATTAAGCTAGATTACCGGCGACTGGTAATTAAGCTAGATTACCGGCGACTGGTAATTAAGCTAGATTACCGGCGACTGGTAATTAAGCTAGATTACCGACGACTGGTAATTAAGCTAGATTACCGACGACTGGTAATTAAGCTAGATTACCGACGACTGGTAATTAAGCTAGATTACCGACGACTGGTAATTAAGCTAGATTACCGACGACTGGTAATTATGCTAGATTACCGGCGACTGGTAATTAAGCTAGATTACCGGCGACTGGTAATTAAGCTCGATTACCGGCGACTGGTAATTAAGCTCGATTACCGGCGACTGGTAATTAAGCTAGATTACCGGCGACTGGTAATTAAGCTAGATTACCGGCGACAGGTAATTAAGCTAGATTACCGGCGACTGGTAATTAAGCTAGATTACCGGCGACTGGTAATTAAGCTAGATTACCGGCGACTGGTAATTAAGCTAGATTACCGGCGACTGGTAATTAAGCTAGATTACCGGCGACTGGTAATTAAGCTAGATTACCGGCGACTGGTAATTAAGCTAGATTACCGGCGACTGGTAATTAAGCTAGATTACCGGCGACTGGTAATAAGCTAGATTACCGGCGACTGGTAATTAAGCTAGATTACCGGCGACTGGTAATTAAGCTAGATTACCGGCGACTGGTAATTAAGCTAGATTACCGGCGACTGGTAATTAAGCTAGATTCCCGGCGACTGGTAATTAAGCTAGATTACCGGCGACTGGTAATTAAGCTAGATTCCCGGCGACTGGTAATTAAGCTAGATTACCGGCGACTGGTAATTAAGCTAGATTACCGGCGACTGGTAATTAAGCTAAGATTACCGGCGACTGGTAATTAAGCTAAGATTACCGGCGACTGGTAATTAAGCTAAGATTACCGACGACTGGTAATTAAGCTAAGATTACCGGCGACTGGTAATTAAGCTAAGATTACCGACGACTGGTAATTAAGCTAGATTACCGACGACTGGTAATTAAGCTAGATTACCGACGACTGGTAATTAAGCTAGATTACCGACGACTGGTAATTAAGCTAGATTACCGACGACTGGTAATTAAGCTAGATTACCGACGACTGTTAATTAAGCTAGATTACCGACGACTGGTAATTAAGCTAGATTACCGGCGACTGGTAATTAAGCTAGATTACCGGCGACTGTTAATTAAGCTAGATTACCGGCGACTGGTAATTAAGCTAGATTACCGGCGGCTGGTAATTAAGCTAGATTACCGACGACTGGTAATTAAGCTAGATTACCGACGACTGTTAATTAAGCTAGATTACCGACGACTGGTAATTAAGCTAGATTACCGGCGACTGGTAATTAAGCTAGATTACCGGCGACTGGTAATTAAGCTAGATTACCGGCGGCTGGTAATTAAGCTAGATTACCGGCGACTGGTAATTAAGCTAAGATTACCGACGACTGGTAATTAAGCTAAGATTACCAACGACTGGTAATTAAGCTAAAATTACCGACGACTGGTAATTAAGCTAGATTACCGGCGACTGGTAATTAAGCTAGATTACCGGCGACTGGTAATTAAGCTAGATTACCGGCGACTGGTAATTAAGCTAGATTACCGGCGACTGGTAATAAGCTAGATTACCGGCGACTGGTAATTAAGCTAGATTACCGGCGACTGGTAATTAAGCTAGATTACCGGCGACTGGTAATTAAGCTAGATTACCGGCGACTGGTAATTAAGCTAGATTCCCGGCGACTGGTAATTAAGCTAGATTACCGGCGACTGGTAATTAAGCTAGATTACCGGCGACTGGTAATTAAGCTAAGATTACCGGCGACTGGTAATTAAGCTAAGATTACCGGCGACTGGTAATTAAGCTAAGATTACCGACGACTGGTAATTAAGCTAAGATTACCGGCGACTGGTAATTAAGCTAAGATTACCGACGACTGGTAATTAAGCTAGATTACCGACGACTGGTAATTAAGCTAGATTACCGACGACTGGTAATTAAGCTAGATTACCGACGACTGGTAATTAAGCTAGATTACCGACGACTGGTAATTAAGCTAGATTACCGACGACTGTTAATTAAGCTAGATTACCGACGACTGGTAATTAAGCTAGATTACCGGCGACTGGTAATTAAGCTAGATTACCGGCGACTGTTAATTAAGCTAGATTACCGGCGACTGGTAATTAAGCTAGATTACCGGCGGCTGGTAATTAAGCTAGATTACCGGCGACTGGTAATTAAGCTAAGATTACCGACGACTGGTAATTAAGCTAAGATTACCAACGACTGGTAATTAAGCTAAGATTACCGACGACTGGTAATTAAGCTAGATTACCGACGACTGGTAATTAAGCTAGATTACCGACGACTGGTAATTAAGCTAGATTACCGACGACTGGTAATTAAGCTAGATTACCGACGACTGGTAATTAAGCTAGATTACCGACGACTGGTAATTAAAATAGATTACCGACGACTGGTAATTAAGCTAGATTACCGACGACTTGTAATTAAGCTAGATTACCGACGACTGGTAATTAAGCTAGATTACCGACGACTGGTAATTGAGCTAGATTACCGACGACTGGTAATTAAGCTAGATTACCGACCACTGGTAATTAAGCTAGATTACCGACGACTGGTAATTAAGCTAGATTACCGACGACTGGTAATTAAGCTAGATTACCGACGACTGGTAATTAAGCTAGATTACCGGCGACTGGTAATTAAGCTAGATTACCGACGACTGGTAATTAAGCTAGATTACCGACGACTGGTAATTAAGCTAGATTACCGACGACTGGTAATTAAGCTAGATTACCGACGACTGGTAATTAAGCTAGATTACCGACGACTGTTAATTAAGCTAGATTACCGACGACTGGTAATTAAGCTAGATTACCGGCGACTGGTAATTAAGCTAGATTACCGGCGACTGTTAATTAAGCTAGATTACCGGCGACTGGTAATTAAGCTAGATTACCGGCGGCTGGTAATTAAGCTAGATTACCGACGACTGGTAATTAAGCTAGATTACCGACGACTGTTAATTAAGCTAGATTACCGACGACTGGTAATTAAGCTAGATTACCGGCGACTGGTAATTAAGCTAGATTACCGGCGACTGTTAATTAAGCTAGATTACCGGCGACTGGTAATTAAGCTAGATTACCGGCGGCTGGTAATTAAGCTAGATTACCGGCGACTGGTAATTAAGCTAAGATTACCGACGACTGGTAATTAAGCTAAGATTACCAACGACTGGTAATTAAGCTAAAATTACCGACGACTGGTAATTAAGCTAGATTACCGGCGACTGGTAATTAAGCTAGATTACCGGCGACTGGTAATTAAGCTAGATTACCGGCGACTGGTAATTAAGCTAGATTACCGGCGACTGGTAATAAGCTAGATTACCGGCGACTGGTAATTAAGCTAGATTACCGGCGACTGGTAATTAAGCTAGATTACCGGCGACTGGTAATTAAGCTAGATTACCGGCGACTGGTAATTAAGCTAGATTCCCGGCGACTGGTAATTAAGCTAGATTACCGGCGACTGGTAATTAAGCTAGATTACCGGCGACTGGTAATTAAGCTAAGATTACCGGCGACTGGTAATTAAGCTAAGATTACCGGCGACTGGTAATTAAGCTAAGATTACCGACGACTGGTAATTAAGCTAAGATTACCGGCGACTGGTAATTAAGCTAAGATTACCGACGACTGGTAATTAAGCTAGATTACCGACGACTGGTAATTAAGCTAGATTACCGACGACTGGTAATTAAGCTAGATTACCGACGACTGGTAATTAAGCTAGATTACCGGCGACTGGTAATTAAGCTAGATTACCGGCGACTGTTAATTAAGCTAGATTACCGGCGACTGGTAATTAAGCTAGATTACCGGCGGCTGGTAATTAAGCTAGATTACCGGCGACTGGTAATTAAGCTAAGATTACAGACGACTGGTAATTAAGCTAAGATTACCAACGACTGGTAATTAAGCTAAGATTACCGACGACTGGTAATTAAGCTAGATTACCGACGACTGGTAATTAAGCTAGATTACCGACGACTGGTAATTAAGCTAGATTACCGACGACTGGTAATTAAGCTAGATTACCGACGACTGGTAATTAAGCTAGATTACCGACGACTGGTAATTAAAATAGATTACCGACGACTGGTAATTAAGCTAGATTACCGACGACTTGTAATTAAGCTAGATTACCGACGACTGGTAATTAAGCTAGATTACCGACGACTGGTAATTGAGCTAGATTACCGACGACTGGTAATTAAGCTAGATTACCGACCACTGGTAATTAAGCTAGATTACCGACGACTGGTAATTAAGCTAGATTACCGACGACTGGTAATTAAGCTAGATTACCGACGACTGGTAATTAAGCTAGATTACCGGCGACTGGTAATTAAGCTAGATTACCGACGACTGGTAATTAAGCTAGATTACCGACGACTGGTAATTAAGCTAGATTACCGACGACTGGTAATTAAGCTAGATTACCGACGACTGGTAATTAAGCTAGATTACCGACGACTGTTAATTAAGCTAGATTACCGACGACTGGTAATTAAGCTAGATTACCGGCGACTGGTAATTAAGCTAGATTACCGGCGACTGTTAATTAAGCTAGATTACCGGCGACTGGTAATTAAGCTAGATTACCGGCGGCTGGTAATTAAGCTAGATTACCGACGACTGGTAATTAAGCTAGATTACCGACGACTGTTAATTAAGCTAGATTACCGACGACTGGTAATTAAGCTAGATTACCGGCGACTGGTAATTAAGCTAGATTACCGGCGACTGTTAATTAAGCTAGATTACCGGCGACTGGTAATTAAGCTAGATTACCGGCGGCTGGTAATTAAGCTAGATTACCGGCGACTGGTAATTAAGCTAAGATTACCGACGACTGGTAATTAAGCTAAGATTACCAACGACTGGTAATTAAGCTAAAATTACCGACGACTGGTAATTAAGCTAGATTACCGGCGACTGGTAATTAAGCTAGATTACCGGCGACTGGTAATTAAGCTAGATTACCGGCGACTGGTAATTAAGCTAGATTACCGGCGACTGGTAATAAGCTAGATTACCGGCGACTGGTAATTAAGCTAGATTACCGGCGACTGGTAATTAAGCTAGATTACCGGCGACTGGTAATTAAGCTAGATTACCGGCGACTGGTAATTAAGCTAGATTCCCGGCGACTGGTAATTAAGCTAGATTACCGGCGACTGGTAATTAAGCTAGATTACCGGCGACTGGTAATTAAGCTAAGATTACCGGCGACTGGTAATTAAGCTAAGATTACCGGCGACTGGTAATTAAGCTAAGATTACCGACGACTGGTAATTAAGCTAAGATTACCGGCGACTGGTAATTAAGCTAAGATTACCGGCGACTGGTAATTAAGCTAAGATTACCGACGACTGGTAATTAAGCTAGATTACCGACGACTGGTAATTAAGCTAGATTACCGACGACTGGTAATTAAGCTAGATTACCGACGACTGGTAATTAAGCTAGATTACCGACGACTGGTAATTAAGCTAGATTACCGACGACTGTTAATTAAGCTAGATTACCGACGACTGGTAATTAAGCTAGATTACCGGCGACTGGTAATTAAGCTAGATTACCGGCGACTGTTAATTAAGCTAGATTACCGGCGACTGGTAATTAAGCTAGATTACCGGCGGCTGGTAATTAAGCTAGATTACCGGCGACTGGTAATTAAGCTAAGATTACCGACGACTGGTAATTAAGCTAAGATTACCAACGACTGGTAATTAAGCTAAGATTACCGACGACTGGTAATTAAGCTAGATTACCGACGACTGGTAATTAAGCTAGATTACCGACGACTGGTAATTAAGCTAGATTACCGACGACTGGTAATTAAGCTAGATTACCGACGACTGGTAATTAAGCTAGATTACCGACGACTGGTAATTAAGCTAGATTACCGACGACTGGTAATTAAAATAGATTACCGACGACTGGTAATTAAGCTAGATTACCGACGACTTGTAATTAAGCTAGATTACCGACGACTGGTAATTAAGCTAGATTACCGACGACTGGTAATTGAGCTAGATTACCGACGACTGGTAATTAAGCTAGATTACCGACCACTGGTAATTAAGCTAGATTACCGACGACTGGTAATTAAGCTAGATTACCGACGACTGGTAATTAAGCTAGATTACCGACGACTGGTAATTAAGCTAGATTACCGGCGACTGGTAATTAAGCTAGATTACCGACGACTGGTAATTAAGCTAGATTACCGACGACTGGTAATTAAGCTAGATTACCGACGACTGGTAATTAAGCTAGATTACCGACGACTGGTAATTAAGCTAGATTACCGACGACTGTTAATTAAGCTAGATTACCGACGACTGGTAATTAAGCTAGATTACCGGCGACTGGTAATTAAGCTAGATTACCGGCGACTGTTAATTAAGCTAGATTACCGGCGACTGGTAATTAAGCTAGATTACCGGCGGCTGGTAATTAAGCTAGATTACCGACGACTGGTAATTAAGCTAGATTACCGACGACTGTTAATTAAGCTAGATTACCGACGACTGGTAATTAAGCTAGATTACCGGCGACTGGTAATTAAGCTAGATTACCGGCGACTGTTAATTAAGCTAGATTACCGGCGACTGGTAATTAAGCTAGATTACCGGCGGCTGGTAATTAAGCTAGATTACCGGCGACTGGTAATTAAGCTAAGATTACCGACGACTGGTAATTAAGCTAAGATTACCAACGACTGGTAATTAAGCTAAAATTACCGACGACTGGTAATTAAGCTAGATTACCGGCGACTGGTAATTAAGCTAGATTACCGGCGACTGGTAATTAAGCTAGATTACCGGCGACTGGTAATTAAGCTAGATTACCGGCGACTGGTAATAAGCTAGATTACCGGCGACTGGTAATTAAGCTAGATTACCGGCGACTGGTAATTAAGCTAGATTACCGGCGACTGGTAATTAAGCTAGATTACCGGCGACTGGTAATTAAGCTAGATTCCCGGCGACTGGTAATTAAGCTAGATTACCGGCGACTGGTAATTAAGCTAGATTACCGGCGACTGGTAATTAAGCTAAGATTACCGGCGACTGGTAATTAAGCTAAGATTACCGGCGACTGGTAATTAAGCTAAGATTACCGACGACTGGTAATTAAGCTAAGATTACCGGCGACTGGTAATTAAGCTAAGATTACCGACGACTGGTAATTAAGCTAGATTACCGACGACTGGTAATTAAGCTAGATTACCGACGACTGGTAATTAAGCTAGATTACCGACGACTGGTAATTAAGCTAGATTACCGGCGACTGGTAATTAAGCTAGATTACCGGCGACTGTTAATTAAGCTAGATTACCGGCGACTGGTAATTAAGCTAGATTACCGGCGGCTGGTAATTAAGCTAGATTACCGGCGACTGGTAATTAAGCTAAGATTACCGACGACTGGTAATTAAGCTAAGATTACCAACGACTGGTAATTAAGCTAAGATTACCGACGACTGGTAATTAAGCTAGATTACCGACGACTGGTAATTAAGCTAGATTACCGACGACTGGTAATTAAGCTAGATTACCGACGACTGGTAATTAAGCTAGATTACCGACGACTGGTAATTAAGCTAGATTACCGACGACTGGTAATTAAAATAGATTACCGACGACTGGTAATTAAGCTAGATTACCGACGACTTGTAATTAAGCTAGATTACCGACGACTGGTAATTAAGCTAGATTACCGACGACTGGTAATTGAGCTAGATTACCGACGACTGGTAATTAAGCTAGATTACCGACCACTGGTAATTAAGCTAGATTACCGACGACTGGTAATTAAGCTAGATTACCGACGACTGGTAATTAAGCTAGATTACCGACGACTGGTAATTAAGCTAGATTACCGGCGACTGGTAATTAAGCTAGATTACCGACGACTGGTAATTAAGCTAGATTACCGACGACTGGTAATTAAGCTAGATTACCGACGACTGGTAATTAAGCTAGATTACCGACGACTGGTAATTAAGCTAGATTACCGACGACTGTTAATTAAGCTAGATTACCGACGACTGGTAATTAAGCTAGATTACCGGCGACTGGTAATTAAGCTAGATTACCGGCGACTGTTAATTAAGCTAGATTACCGGCGACTGGTAATTAAGCTAGATTACCGGCGGCTGGTAATTAAGCTAGATTACCGACGACTGGTAATTAAGCTAGATTACCGACGACTGTTAATTAAGCTAGATTACCGACGACTGGTAATTAAGCTAGATTACCGGCGACTGGTAATTAAGCTAGATTACCGGCGACTGTTAATTAAGCTAGATTACCGGCGACTGGTAATTAAGCTAGATTACCGGCGGCTGGTAATTAAGCTAGATTACCGGCGACTGGTAATTAAGCTAAGATTACCGACGACTGGTAATTAAGCTAAGATTACCAACGACTGGTAATTAAGCTAAAATTACCGACGACTGGTAATTAAGCTAGATTACCGGCGACTGGTAATTAAGCTAGATTACCGGCGACTGGTAATTAAGCTAGATTACCGGCGACTGGTAATTAAGCTAGATTACCGGCGACTGGTAATAAGCTAGATTACCGGCGACTGGTAATTAAGCTAGATTACCGGCGACTGGTAATTAAGCTAGATTACCGGCGACTGGTAATTAAGCTAGATTACCGGCGACTGGTAATTAAGCTAGATTCCCGGCGACTGGTAATTAAGCTAGATTACCGGCGACTGGTAATTAAGCTAGATTACCGGCGACTGGTAATTAAGCTAAGATTACCGGCGACTGGTAATTAAGCTAAGATTACCGGCGACTGGTAATTAAGCTAAGATTACCGACGACTGGTAATTAAGCTAAGATTACCGGCGACTGGTAATTAAGCTAAGATTACCGACGACTGGTAATTAAGCTAGATTACCGACGACTGGTAATTAAGCTAGATTACCGACGACTGGTAATTAAGCTAGATTACCGACGACTGGTAATTAAGCTAGATTACCGACGACTGGTAATTAAGCTAGATTACCGACGACTGTTAATTAAGCTAGATTACCGACGACTGGTAATTAAGCTAGATTACCGGCGACTGGTAATTAAGCTAGATTACCGGCGACTGTTAATTAAGCTAGATTACCGGCGACTGGTAATTAAGCTAGATTACCGGCGGCTGGTAATTAAGCTAGATTACCGGCGACTGGTAATTAAGCTAAGATTACCGACGACTGGTAATTAAGCTAAGATTACCAACGACTGGTAATTAAGCTAAGATTACCGACGACTGGTAATTAAGCTAGATTACCGACGACTGGTAATTAAGCTAGATTACCGACGACTGGTAATTAAGCTAGATTACCGACGACTGGTAATTAAGCTAGATTACCGACGACTGGTAATTAAGCTAGATTACCGACGACTGGTAATTAAAATAGATTACCGACGACTGGTAATTAAGCTAGATTACCGACGACTTGTAATTAAGCTAGATTACCGACGACTGGTAATTAAGCTAGATTACCGACGACTGGTAATTGAGCTAGATTACCGACGACTGGTAATTAAGCTAGATTACCGACCACTGGTAATTAAGCTAGATTACCGACGACTGGTAATTAAGCTAGATTACCGACGACTGGTAATTAAGCTAGATTACCGACGACTGGTAATTAAGCTAGATTACCGACGACTGGTAATTTAGCCGGATTGCCGACGGCTGGTAATTTAGCCGGATTATCGACGGCTGGTAATTAAGCCGGATTACCGACGGCTGGTAATTAAGAAGGAATACCGACGGCTGGTAATTAAGCCGGAATACCGACGGCTGGTAATTAAGAAGGAATACCGACGACTGGTAATTAAGCCGGATTACCGACGACTGGTAATTAAGCCGGATTACCGACGACTGGTAATTAAGCCGGATTGCCGACGGCTGGTAATTAAGCCGGATTGCCGACGGCTTGTAATTAAGCTAGATTACCAATGGACGCGCAACGTCCTAAGACTTTTTCTCTCCTATATTTTCTAAACAATTTTAATTAATATGAAGACTGAAGTGACAGATATTAATAAAAACTGTAATTGTACACAAAGACCGGAAAGTGTAATAGATAAGGCTACAATATTAACTGCCTGAAGTAACAGATATTCAAATTTTCACTTTTGAAGACATGATTATAAAACATCAATTATTTTAAAAAATTCTTATCTTACTTTTTTCACCAAAATTTCATTTTCCCAAAATATTTTTCAGCAATATTTCCCCAAGTATTTTGTTCTCAATAGTAATTCATGAAAAAATGTCACCTAGAAGGGTTTAAGGGATACTAGCTTTTTACTTTCGACTAAGATTTGATTCCAGGAGTTTAAATGCTTGGATATCTGAAAAGATTTCTCTTGAAGAGTTTAAATTTTCATATTTTAAAATTGGATATATTGAGAAGCGGAAAATAACATTGGCCTTTTCATTGTGATTTAGTTATTTGTGTCGAAAAGATCTGTAGATTGATTGTGATCTTTGAGAGCTATACAGCACTTTAATATTTAATACTTCGAAAGCTTTACAATTGAAGAATACGTTTTGCTAAGTTTCATAGGGTTTATATTTTATCAGCCCTCAACGATTTTCTGTCCATTTTATTCTCTTTATCTGGCTGAATTCACTACCTAATTGTAAATTTTTGATAAAAAATAATATGTAAGCCCGTAGTATTTTTTAAATGACGGGCATGTTTCTAATTGATGAAATATTTTACCGAAGTAATTTCGGTGAAAAAAGTAAGCTAAGAATTTTTTTTAAATAATTGATGTTTTATAATCATGTCTTCAAAAGTGAAAATTTTAATATCTGTTACTTCAGGCAGTTAATATTGTAGCCTTATCTTTTACACTTTCCGGTCTTTGTGTACAATGACAGTTTTTTACCTCTCCGTGTGACGTAGTCCAGGAGAGGTTCTGTAACGGCCGTGTCTGTGTGTGTGTCTGTCTGTCCGTTGTTACACCCACGTGACCGCGTTCGCAGTTTGCGTATCGGAGCAAACGTGTTCGCCATTTCCGAACTGCTTTCACAGTCACGGAAATGGCTCCTCTACTAGAGTTCTCACACCACCATCTTCTGGTCTTTGTCCATCCCACACGGACACCAGTCTGTTCTTACTGGCTTCTAATCAACACCATCTTCTGTTCTTTGTCAATCCCAAATTGACACCAGTCTGCACTTACACTGGCTTCTAGCACCACCATCCACTGCTCTTCCGTCTATTCCACATAGACACCAATCTGTATCATTGGCTTCTACTCCATTATCATCGTTTGGTTTTAGGGTTACGAGAAACGTCTAGCCTCCCTAAGGTGGGATCGACCACCGAAGGTTTTCGCAATTGCGCTTTTTCCTTACTATTATAATGGAATCGAATCGTATATATACCCCAAAATTTGAAGAAAGCGGGAAGAGGGGTACCCTTCACTTTAAACGTCAATATTAGCAAAGTTTGAGAAGACAATAGGTATAACTTTATTTTAAACGATTTAACTTTTATTAATGTTAATTATTGAAGATTAAAACAATTAAAAATAATTATATTTATTTAAATATTAAAGATAAACCTCTCGTGCAAAGAGAGAGATTATCATTGCCTCCTATATCTACCAAGGCCCGTGCATGCGATATATTTCCTTCATTGCCTCCCATATCTATCAAGGCCCGTGCATTGTGATATATTTCATTCATTGCCTCCTATATCTATCAAGGCACGTGCATTGTGATATAGTTCATTCATTGCCTCCTATATTTATCAAGGCCCGTGCATTGCGATATATTTTTCAAAACAACAACAAAAATGGGAAGCTCCTCTCAGAAACATAATAATTTCTTTTCTCTGTATATGAAATGAAAATATGGATAGTATTGCGCTCCTTTAATGGTATGAATCCTTGCCTGTCTATTGATATTTTACGTAGGAGTAATACGTTTTTAGCGAAGTCTAGAGAGGATAAACATAAGCGAGATTGTTTCGGAAAAAAAATACTGCTTCCACTAATGGATTTATACTCCTTGTTACTGTTGTATAGAGTAATCATGATAAAAGGTTAAAAAATTACGAGAGGACAGACCTTTTTATCCTCTTGTTTTATTCTTAATAAGAATATAAAACATTTATTTTGTATCAAAAAATATTTTTTGGTGCTAAGATTGCTTTAAAAAATCCAAACGGTTAGGCATTGGTAAAAAAACAAATGATATTTTTCAAATCTAATGAGATAACGCCCACCTAGATCAAAATTGCCCTTTTTTATCCGCGGGAGCCATTCTCAGTGAGAATTTCGATGCTAGTAGGTTGTCAATTAAACTACCGGTATATTATTGTTGTTGGAAATTGGATATTAAGTCAAATTAGGTGGTTGTAAAGAGCCAGCAGGTTTTTGCCACTTCTTTTTGCGAGTATTTGATTTTTGTATGTAAAATGGAGGAAGATAATGTTGAGAGTAAGGATGAAATGCGGAAGCGCAAAGCGCGGGAAAGGATGAGGGCAAAAAGGTCGACGTTTTCATTGGATACTTAAGGTTATATAATCTTCTCGACACGGAGAGG
Organism: Phalangium opilio; assembly: GCF_054372755.1. Classification (NCBI taxonomy): domain Eukaryota; kingdom Metazoa; phylum Arthropoda; class Arachnida; order Opiliones; family Phalangiidae; genus Phalangium; species Phalangium opilio. The sequence goes on along the minus strand of NW_028324237.1, from coordinate 1,831,024 downwards.
TAATATTTTGGTTTTACCAACTTGTATTAATATACGATGGGCTATTAGTTTGACCTGCTGTGTAGAGGAAGATGTTTCGTTTGTTATTTTTAAATAGAACTTCGTAAAACCACTTCTAGGTGGCGCTGGCTCCATAATTTTTTTGGTCCACGATTTCTAAATTTATAATATTAATTTTTTCACCAACACCCGCGGGAATCAAACCCGGGAAATAAGGCATGCCAGCCTGATACTATACTGCCTTCTCTACTGTCGCATTTTGAAAGAGGGTAGCAGAGATAGTAGGAGAGAGAACGAAAGTTAAAGATGCGGTCAAAGCTGTGCTTAGTGAGTTCCAAGAGAGAGAGAGAGAGAGAGAGAGAAATAGCATATAGAAGCGGTACGAGCGGCCGAGGATTCTATAGAAGCGCGCTTTGGCAATTTAGCCCATAGATCTTTTGGTTTCCCCTTAGCTACAAGGTATCGATGGGACTAATAGTTTAACCTGAGTAGTATTGGTAGTAGTATTAGTAATTAAATTAGCAACGGGTGTTGGGGACATGTGATTCAGGTTGCCAAGCAGGCATTGAAAATTTATTCCCCTGACCAGTATATTAGGGGATATTTCACTAGAATTATATTTATGGTAGTAGGGATAGCGAGAGTACGTAAGCGATGTGGCTCAATTATAGGCTAGACCTTGTTTAATTAATTTTATGAAACCATCCTTATTTGGTTCGGGAAGATCTCTCATAAGCGGGATCGGTTTCAGAAGTTCTCTTTATAGACGTTCAAGAATCAGTAGTTCCAAAATAGCAGTACTCGAAACAGCAGTTAACTGTTTTGCAGTTTTTTGTTCTTCATCTTACTGCTTTGCAGTTTTTTTGGTTTTCGTCTTACTGCTATGCAGTTTTCTGTTTACTGTTTTTCAGCACCCTGGTTAAACGGGTTAAGATTGATAAGATCAAGCTAGACGGCTATATGATAATTTCAGTTATGACTAGGTTAGGCTCGGTTGGTTATGTTGAAGAGGCCTCGCTTTAACCTCCATTTCCTAGGTTGGTTTCGGAACGGAAGCTCCGTATTGGAAATAATTCGGGATGAAGCACATGATAATTTTGTTTGACCGTATGGTCTATAGAGTGCTCTCAATTTTTATTGTTGTACGTCATTTCGTCAGCAGAATCTATCATCATGTTTTTAAGTCATACTTTAGCGCCATCTTCCGTTCAAACATTTTAAAAACAACCTCTAAACCAAGAAAAATAACCGTCGTCATTATAGTTACCCCTCTTTTGTCGCATTCTATTTTAGCATTCCAAATGTGATGAGTAGAGGGTGCAGAAAAACTTACGTATTGTCCGAAAAAAGACGTGAGGAATGACTTAAGATGCTTAGGCTATGCTTCTGTTTAATATCCATGTCTGTGTTCAAATCGGTAACTAACATGGGCACCGTGGCGAAAATTGTGGCCGATATTCTGAGTTTTCTTGTAGAGATGGCGCTGCAACCGTGGAAAAATATACGTCGCCGTAATGAGACGTATTAGTAATTCAAAACCAAGGCTATTCAAAGCACTCGCTCTATTAAAAATTAGCAAAGGGATCTTTTTTATTCAACCAAATTTTTACACAAAACCTTATGCTTTAACCCAATTTAATGTTATTTCACCATAGATTTACATATGTTGTATGAATGAAAGTACAAGAAAGATTTTTCTTTATGGTTATTTCATGGTTTTTTCAAATCTTACGCGTGAATCTTTCCCGAATTAGTTAACATTGACTAAATGTGGAATCTGGGACGAACTTGAACCGCTCTAAAAAAACCTGCACTTTTTAATAGCTATGTTAGGAATTGCTTCTTACAAGGTAGGCCTAAACCCTATTGGTCAAAATGTCTCTATCATTTTTACGCATTAATTAAATTTTCCGTTTTTTCAACTTTAAGGTTCAGCTCAATTTTTTTTAAATTTATCAGGCATTCAATTAAATTTATTATAATGGAATAATTTTCTTATTTATCAATTAACACTAATACGGGGATAGCGTGACTAAATTAAAAAATGATTCAGAGCTGAAATATAGAACGTTTTCGCAGGAAAAACCCTGGCTGGAACCGTACGATTCAACTGACCGAATGAACTTCTACGTATTTGAAAACAATAAACAACTGAGGTAAGAACAAGATGTGCCCGGCTGGGCACAGAATACTTTTGCACGGCAAATGTCGAATTACAATTATTACTATCAAAAAATGGCCCAGGGTTGGACTCATAATAGTAGCCACAGCGTACCGAACTTAAAAGGCGTATAGAAAATTAACGTGAATAGCCGTAAATATGCTAAAACGATTACCCGTAATTCTAACGTCAATTTATTTCCTTCTATTATTATTCTAAAAGTGCAACACAATAATAGAAGTGAGTGAGTAGCTCCTCGTTGCGAATTCTTTAACAGCGCAATCATTCAATAAATTTACTTAAGTTATAATTTTCAAACTTTTTCCTTATTATCTTAAGACGAATTTCGTCCCGGAACATCTTTAATTAAAATAAAACGTAAAAAAAAAATTATTTCGTGTGGATTCGAACTTGCGACCCATGGTTCTGCCGTGCAAAACTCAATATCTCTAACCGATATACCACGCGCCTAGTATTCAAGCCTCGCCAACATTATTAATACACGCCTGAGCGCGCTCCCCCGCGAATTTTTTGATTCCTTTTAATTCGCCGAATGCCTAAGTTTTTTATCTCATTTTAAAAACAGGAATGTTAAAACAGAACATTAATTTTTTACTTAAGTCAAACAAAACTGATTCAGATTATTTTAAAACGTTTTAAAACTAGTAATAATATAGTGCCACATTAAAACAATAATATTCCTATTTTTAAAATGTGAACAATTTTATTCCTATTTTTAAAATAAGACTCTATTTTATTCCTATTTTTAAAATATGACTCTATTTTATTCCTATTTTTAAAATATGACTCTATTTTATTCCTATTTTTAAAATAGGACTCTATTTTATTCCTATTTTTAAAATAGGACTCCATTTTATTCCTATTTTTAAAATATGACTCCATTTTATTCCTATTTTTAAAATTTTACTCTATTTTATTTCTATTTTTAAAATATGACTCTATTTTATTCCTATTTTTAAAATAGGACTCCATTTTATTCCTATTTTTAAAATATGACTCTATTTTATTCCTAATTTTAAAATATGACTCTATTTTATTCCTTTTTTTAAAATATGACTCCATTTTATTCCTATTTTTAAAATATGACTCCATTTTATTCCTATTTTTAAAATATGGCAGTATTTTATTTAAATTTTTAAAATGTGTCAATATTTTATTTATATTTTTAAAATGTGGCACTATTTTATTCATATTTTTAAAATATGGCACTATTTTATTTATATTTTTAAAATGTGGCACTATTTTACTTATATTTTTAAAATATGACACTATTTTAGTACTATTTTCAAATTAAGATGCAAATTTATTTATATTTTTAATATGCGACGCTATTTTATTTATATTTTTAAAATATGACTCTTATTTTATTCCTATTTAGAAGTGCAAACAATTCAATAAGTTTGTAATAATTCGTGATATTCAATTAGCTTAGCTAATTCCTCAATCTCAAAGTTTTGCTGGTTTTAAAAATTCGCGGGGATTTTTGAGATTTGAGGTTTTGAAAAGCGACATCTATGCGTTGTGCCCAAGTACACCTTGACTGCCTTCACTGAGATAGCGCGCTTAGGCCTATATTAATATTAAATTTAATTTTGTTAAAACTTTAAAACTTTTCCTCGTTATTTCAAGATGAATTTCGTTTCAAAACATCCTTAATTAAAATAAAACTTAAAAATTTCAAGATATATTTTTTGATAAAGCTCGCGCATGCGTATCAGATTCTTGGTTACACCAAAACTTCAGCGCAACACCGCCGGTAATTTACTGGGGAATTTTTCATCGTTTCCCTCTCAAGGGCCCGTATATTTCTATTGACACCCGAGCGTGCAAAAGTAAAAATGAAGAATATGTTAAAACGCATACTGCACTAAATTCTACTCATTATTACTACGAAGATATTGGAGCGAATAACTTAATTTATTTAGCAACTTTCATATTATTACATCAGGAACCCAAAAATGTCTGGGTATTTTTTGACTAATGTTAGTAAAAACATCAATTGAGAAGATTTTTTCTTAGTAGTTACGAAGCATTTATAACGAGTGAGAAACCCCAAGAAAACCTAAATTGATCATGGTTTATAGCTATATTTCCACTCGACCGAAAAAAAACCCGACGGAAATGACGCAGGCGACGGTAGAAATTTGAACTTACGCCGGCGTTTGGCGGTAGACCGTTCACACTACGACTGAATTTTCAATTTTGAGTTTGGTGGCAAATATTTTGGGTCATGTGTCAGATGGTAGTGGTTTCCACGGCATCTATTTCGCACTCTGAATAGGTATATTTGAGCCCCTTGTTGCTTAAATTGTAATAAAAAGAGATATTTTCGAACCTCTTCCATTAATTAAACTTGAATTTTTCTTTCTTGGTGGCATGTTTCGTTAAGCCTTGGTCAACCACTACTTGTAATAGCTCTCAAAAAATGACGGCTATAAATCTGTCTCGCATATGCTTGCGCTCTTGAAATTTATGACTTAGTCAGTGAGTTAATTTTATTGGATGAGACACCAGCGTAACGCCGAACACGACCAAAAAATAGAATACAACTTACGCCCGGCCGAACGGTAATTCCTTCGTGCTCGGCGTAAAGATTTTTCGGTCGAACCCCTTTCTTCCGGGTTTCCGTCGTGTTTTCCGTCGAGTCGGAATCTAGCTTAACGCGAAATTCCAGAAACAAATTCTACTATTGTTCATATTCACGATTTAAGACTATGCTTCCTTTCCCGTTTGGCTATTGCGGCCGATTTCCTAAGGTTAGTCGGGCACTACAAGTCTCAGCGCAGAATTGCAGCGTCGTTCTAAATATGAGAACGTTTAGCTACATAAACCTTGGACGGAATTGGTTTGACAATCTTGTGCCCCATTGCACCCAGCTTGCAGGTCTCTCCTGACCCATCAGTAGGGTCTTCGTGCCGGTCCCGGAACATACAGTGGAAGGCAGGGGAGGAGTGAGGATTGAGGATTGGAGGATTGGAAAACAAGATGATGGGGGAGACTTTGTACGTAAGCCTTTTGATTGACTCACCCCTCCCTCAGTCCTACAAGAGGGCGTTTTTGATTGACAGGTCAATGAAGCGTGTTCGATTTTCGGATGTAGAAGTACATACATTGGAGTTTGAAGATAGATGATTTAAGAAATAAACAGTATTTTAATATGGTAATTAGATTAAAATTTGAACCAATAATTTCTCCCGTATTAATCAAATGGTTAAGGGACGATGAAACTCCAGATTACGTTGGGGAAAAATAAAGATTCCCCAAAAAACCCGACTGGGGAAAAACGGTATCATAGTACATGCAATACCGTACGAAGATAGGGTGAATTATGAATTAAGAAATAAATTGTAAATAAAAATTTAGGAGACGAATGAAAATGAAATACAAATTGTAACTTTTAATTAATTTACTTTTATTTTTCCTACTTTTTTTCTTAATTAATGGTTGATGTAAGCTACCTCTAAATTTGCAATTACATTATTTGTTATTAAACCACTAATTTGTTTAATTATGTTAGTCTCCAGTTCTGCCACCTGCCTCATTCCCTCTCCATCAGTGGAGTTTAACTCCCGAGAATCGCGTCTACGTAAACAGTACGAATACACTGCAGTCTGGATGCTAAAGATAATACAAGTTAATTTAAAGTTATTGGAAATATAAGTCTAATTAAATTGTTAGTGAAAACTATGGGATATGTTAATATACCTGTACCCGTCGCAGTTCGGAACAAAGTACGTTCCAGTAGGAGAATAAACCCCATCCCCGTTTCTTTCAGGGCTGAATAGAAATAACATATAAATAATCTCGATAACACTAACTATATAATTTAGCAATTTAACTTACCGAGGGTGTATTTGTCTCGCTACAATATCCTCGAGGGACATTAAAAAATGAGGAACTCCTTCCACCCCAACGCTCGGAAACAGAAGTTGAGGGATTAAAAAAATTATTATAAAATACACAATAATTAGCACTCTAAAACCTAACACCATAGATATATAACAGCGATATATTTACTTGAACCCGTCACAGTTCATAACGTAAGAATTAATGAACGCATTGGAGTTTTGATAGTCTACTAGCTACACCCTAATTGCATTTAAATAATGTCTAGTGTTAATGCTAATTTAGATAACAAGGATTATAAAAGTTAACTCACAAGTCATAGGGTGTTAATATGGAGTCTGCTTCAGACTCATTGTCTTCATTTTCAACCACGACATCATCATCATCGTCATCATCGCTAATGCCGATGAAATTTGGAGTATTCACATCCTCAGAGTTATATTCCTCCGCGGGCCATTCGGAATACAACGGAAATCTTCCCGCGACCATATTGATAAATTTAGTTTAAATTGCGGAAAAAATCTATTCTATCCCCTTGAGGTAAAAAGAACGTTGTGACCAAATTTTCAAAATTGACCATGTCCCATGTGTCGTATGAAAACCTCTAAACCACGAATTTTCTCCAAAATCACAATAGAACTTCAAACAATAAGTTTTTTAAGCAGTTTTTTTCGGGTTTTCCAGTTTTTTTCGGGTTTTTGTTGAGTGCAGTCGTAACATTTTTCTCTCTCTATGATTATCGTTATCTAACTTATCTTATCAATATGACGAAATGCGGTACCGGTCTCTTCGGAGTGTGTATTGCGTTAATGTTTATTTTACCGTTCTTTTGCCTCAAAGGCTCAGTTAATTCTCTTGCGTGTGAACGAGCTATTCCTGCGTTTCGCATTTCGGCTTCGTCGCATTGTTTTGATGTCGTTACTTTCAATGGCCATCAATTTGTTAAGAGTAAACCTTTGACTATTAAGCCTCTATGCAGCCAGTGCAGTAAGTTAACTTTTGTCTCCATTATTCTGATTTTATCGGGCGATATTGAGGTGAATCCGGGACCTACTCTTAAGAGTCGTTGTAAAGTCTGCCTCAAGTCTTTTCGTAAGCCTCAGAAACGTTTTCGCTGCAGTGTGTGTGATCTCGACTTTCACGTCAAGTGTGTTTATTCGAATGTTTTAAAAAATCTCTTCATCTTGAGGACTCTGGCTTCGTGTGTTTAAATTGTGGTTTACCTAGTTTGAATGACTCTTTTTTCACTGAATTTACCTCTGGCGATAAAGATAAGAGGTCTCTGAATATTAACGCTGACAGAAGTACAAAGAGATCAAGATCGCTGATCTCTTTTCATGTGGCGAATGTAAGAAGTTTAAAAAATAAATTTCTCGACTTATCAGTTTTTGTGGAACGGAACTTACCCGATGTTATTGGACTTACTGAGACATGGCTTAGCGCGGATATTTCCAGTACTGAGTTCTTTACTGAAGAATATGTAGTGTTTCGTAATGATCGTGAAACTAGGGGTGGTGTAGTTCTTTTGGCTATTTGCCAAAATCTCTCGCCTGTCGAGACTGTCATTGATAATGAACTATATAAGACTGCCTCTGGCAAACGTCTTGAAGTCGTTTTTTCGTCCGCTAAATGCGACTCAAGATCAATTCTCTTTGGTTGCGTTTATGTCCCCCCTCCGGTTACCCAAGACTACATATTGAGTTTATGTTCTCTACTCAGTGAGATAACAGATATTATTAACAGTCATGATATCTTTGTCTTGTTCGGTGACTTCAACATGGCATGCCTTGGTGTTAATAGACCTGTCCTTGATAGTCGTTCCTCGTTGGACTTTTATGAATGCGTATCCAATCTCGGTCTATCGCAAGTTATCTCTGATAGTACTAGACTTGGCAATACTCTTAACTTGGTTTATATTAATGAACGTCGCTTCATTAAGAAAGTTCAAACAATCGATAATCTTACTGGTTGCGATCATGATGAGGTGACTGGTCTAATCGCTAGTGAACGTGCAACGCCAAGAAGCTCTTCTACGGAAGTTCTACAGTTGAGACGCGCTGATGTGAAGGGCTTGAATGGCCTGATAGAGCATGCTCCGTGGCATTTAGCGTTTAGCGAGGACATTAATCAAACATGGGACTTTTGGTTACAATTGTTTTGGTCTTGTTTTAAGGACAGTGTTCCTTCAAGGACGGTATACTCAAAGAGATTTCGGCAGCCATGGATTTCTGGTGATATTGTTCACCTTGCTAATGTCAAAAGAACTTTATACAAACTTTTTAAGTCTAAGCCAACTGAGGCTAACAGAGCTAAATACAGACGGTCCTGTAATTTGATAAAAGCTAAAACTCGCTCTAAATTTAATGATTACGTGAATGACTTGTCCTCTAAGATTAAGGACAAACCGGATAAGTTTTGGAAGTTTGTCGCTCGCAAAACTAGAATACCTATACCGAACTTTATAAATATTGATAATACCCCTGTCACTGACGCGTCTTCGATTGCGACAATGTTTAACTCTTTTTTTCTATCTTGCTTCAATAAGTCTGACTCAATCCCTCTTAATGTTGCTTCATTGCATAATCCGACTAGGGACCCAGATCTCGTTTTTACTCCCGGTTCCGTTGCTGCTGCTATAGCACGCTTAAAGTCCAGTTCTTCGTCTGGGCCCGATGGGGTTTCTACTAAAATGATTAAACTGTGCGCTACGAGCATATCTAAACCCTTGTCAGAATTTTTTAACTACTCTTATAGATTAGGTAAACTACCTGATGCCTGGAAGAAGGTCAATGTAGTACCCCTTTATAAAGGTGGTTCTTTGAGTCGTTCAGAGCCGAAATCTTATCGACCAATATCACTTTCTTCCGTCTTTTGTAAAGTAATGGAATCTATTATTTGTGAGAATCTCCTCGTGTTTTGCTCAAAAAATAATGTTCTTCCCGAGCGTCAGTTTGGTTTCCGTAAAGGATTTAGCTGTACAACTCAGCTTGTACAAGCTTTCCACTCTTGGGCTCTCACCCTTGACACCATTAATCCTCCTGACGTACACGTAGTAATTTTTGATTGGAAGAACGCCTTTGACTCTGTACCCCATGATCGTCTCGTCTCTAAGTTACAGGCTCTAGGTATCGGTGGTAATTCCTTGCTCTGGGTCTTGGATTTCTTGAGGGATAGAATGCAGAGGGTTGTCTATCAGGGTCAATCCTCGAGTTTTCTTCCTGTTACTTCTGGGGTACCTCAGGGCTCTATTTTGAGACCACTACTTTTCAACTTATACGCTCATGATCTTCCGATGAGCATATCTGCACAAAGCACTCTCTGGCAATATGCAGATGGTTCCTTTTTATCTCGTGCTATTAGGACACTGCAGCATTCCGTAACTCTTCAGAGTGACATTGACGCAATCTTTGAATGGGGTTTGCTTAATTTGCTTAATTTAAATATTAAAGTGTTCTTTCATAATTTTTACGAGGCGTCGCAATGTACTAAATTATGATTATAAGATTAATGATTTTTCTTTGCCTCGTGTTTTCAAGTGTAAATTGCTTGGTATAATATTCTCAAGTGACCTTAAGTGGTCTAACCATGTTATTTATATAACCGCTAAGGCCCGTCGCATAGCTGGTTTGATTCGTAGAACGTTTGGACGTTCGAAAGCGTCGCTTATATCTTTTAATGCTCTGGTTATTCCATTGCTACAATATGGTGTAGAGGTCTGGTCACCTTATTTAAAGAAAGATATAGATTCTATCGAGAGGGTTTTGCGTTATTTTACATCCTTTTACCTTGGTCAACCTTATATAAATTTTCCCATGAATCGCAATCGTGTAAGATTGGATTATAGTACTCGTTTGAAACAATTGAATTTTTTGCCAATGTATTTGTTAAGTCAAAAAGCTGGTTTAATTTTTTTGTTTAGAATCATTAACGGATGCTATTATTTTCCCCTTTTAGACTATATTAGTATTAACGAGTGGCATGAATGCTTAACTTTTTATATTTCTAAATGTAGATGTGATGCTTTTTTACACTCATTTTTTAATCGTGTTATTAGACAATAGAATGCGCTTCCTTTTAACATTAGATGTTCTTTGTCAATTTATACTTTTAAAAATGACTTTAATAGTTATCTCAAACAAAAGCGATATGATGTTTAAAAATTGTTCTTTTTGTTTTAATTTAATTTATTCTAATTTAATTTTTGTATGTCTTTTTTGGCAACCAGTGCGATAATGGGACTTGTACTTTATCTTTTTGCCTACAGTAGAATTTATTTTTTTACTAAAAAATAAACATTATTATTATTTTTATAATCTTTGATATATAGGTAGTTTACACACATAGAGGATTCATACCATTTACAAGCGAAGGCTGGGATACCTCGAGGACAAAAAACCCTTTTGCTTTTGTTCTCCAGGTATATTTAATATATATAGTATACATATAATTTAACTCTCAATTTATAGTGCAAACACACTAGTCGGTTTTTTTTTGTACGCTGATACGTTTTTGGGTTTAAACAACTAAATTCAGTATTGGTTCCTCTAGTGAAAGAACCCACCTTTAACAATTTTTCTGTTTGAATATCAATTTTTGTAGTATCATTTTGTGGTGCAACATTGCTCGTGATGGAACCAGTCGTCCATTTTTTTAACAACAAATTCGCGAATTGTTCATTACTAACTTTGAGCTTCAACCGCTCTTCCCTAAATGTGTCGAAAGCATCACCAAGGCTTATCTTATTTTTTGTACCTAATGGTAATCTTAAGACTTGCTTTTAAAAACTTATACTCAAAAATACTATAAATTAAATTCGGTACTCACTTTTAGGAGGCATAACCACAAACCAATAATACTGTGGTATTTTCAGAATTTTAAAATATCATTTGAGAATTTCCCAAACATACACTAGTAACTTAAGACAAAGTAAGCTGTCACGCAGGTAACGCGACGTGGCGAGCTAAAACCGTTGGGTCTCGCCGAGGGGCTACTCACTTCCCCAAAAAATGTACACCAGATTTCTTATTTCCAAATATTTCCGATTTATTTCCGATTTATTTATATTATTTTCGTATTTCTTTATTTCCCGATATTTCTCCTAAAATTTCCAATATTTTCACGATATTTCCTTTAAATTTCCAATATTTCCATTATTCCTTCGTATTTCAAATATTTTTAGTATTTCTAATATTCCTTCGTATTTCAAATATTTCTCAGTATTTCTATTATTCCTTCGTATTTCAAATATTTCTCAGTATTTCTATTATTCCTTCGTATTTCTAATATTTCTCAGTATTTCTATTATTCCTTCGTATTTCTAATATTTCTCAGTATTTCTAATATTCCTTCGTATTTCTAATATTCCTTCGTATTTCTAATATTTCTGATTAATTCTATTATTTAATAGCATTTTTGATATTTCTAATTCTCTCAACCATCATCATAACAATAATCTACAACCTATACGGTTAAATGAAGTTGGAATCGTTTTTAAAAGACGACTTTTGAATTCAAAGATACCTGATTCTCTGATTATAAAATTTTCAGTATTAATATCAATTCAGTTCAAAATATTTTTTTAGTTCCATTGTTTAATGATTTTATTTGTTTCATAAGTTCATAAGATATGTTCCTTAAGTTTGTCACTGGTAATTGAGTTTGTCACGAAGTAATGTAGGTGAAACGTCATATATTCTCGTAAAGTGACGCCTGGTGAAGCTCTGTCAAAGGCTTAGTAAAATGAACTGTAGAACCGAGTGTAGTCAGTTCTTGCATCGTTCTCGAACTAGCTCTCAGTAATTCTCTAGCATTACGAAGTGTAGGAAGTGTCATACTTATGTGACATATCTTATAATTTTATGGTATTTTTTGTTTATTATGCTTCCATATTAAATCAAAACATATATCAGTATTTAAGAAAACTAATTAAAAACAATCTGAATTTCAAATGTAAAAGATTCCCGCTGCAACTTTGGATAATATCTCAATTTGTGACGTCACACGTTACATAAAGCAGACGACGCTTCAAGGCCGCCCAAAACCTTTCTCAAACCGAAGACGGATCGAGACCCCCTTAGGCATAACCAGGGCATTTTCTGAATCACGAACTAACAAACCTTTTAGAGTAGCTCAGTGAAATCAATCGTAAATCAGTGAAATCACTATACAAAGCAGTCAAATCAAGAAATCATCAAATCATTAAAATCACTATGAAATCAACGTCAAATCACTCGAATCACTACCAAATCATTCGAATCACTAGCAAATCATTCAAATCACTACCAAATCATCAAAATCACTACCAAATCATTCAAATCACTACCACATCATTCAAATCACTACCAAATCATTCAAATCGCACCAAATCATTCAAATCACTACCAAATCATTCAAATCGCACCAAATCATTCAAATCGCGCCAAATCACTACCAAATCATGCAAATCGCACCAAATCATTCAAATCCTCAACAAATCATTCAAATCCTCGTTAAGTCACCAGTCATTCAAATCGCACAAATCTTTCAAATCCTCGTTAAGTCACCAGTTATTCAAATCGTACAAATCTTTCAAATCATTTCCAAATCCTTCAAATCACATAAATCGAATCGAAATCAGCGTAAAATCGTGAAAATCACTCCCAAATCATTCAAATCGGCTCCAATCAGCAAATCAGTCAAATCATTCTTAAATCTTTGAAATCATAAAAAACGAGAAAGATTTCAAATCTCGTACGCTCTCATGAGTAATGACGGCCCCCTCGAGCTCGGACGGGACATTTGGGCGCCGACATTTAGGCGCCGGTCATTAGGCACCGCCACTTAGGCGCCAGGACAGTTAGGCACCGCGACATTTAGGCTCCGCGACAATTTGGCACCGCGACATTTAGGCTCCGCGATAATTTGGCACCGAGACATTTAGGCTTCGCGACTTTTTGGCACCGAGACATATAGGCGCCGAGACAATTAGGCGCCGCGACATTGCCGTAAAATTTTCTCGAAAAATTTGAGATATCTAATAAAGGAACATGACAAGTACTTTTAGACTTATATTCTTTTTATTCAACTGACATCAGAGTTCAACCATGTTGTTGTTGATCTTCATTGACTTCCCAAAATAATATGCCTTTTCCAAAATACTGTTGTTTATCTTCATTGACTTCCCAAAATAATATGCCTTTTCCAAATTATTGTTTATCTTCTTTGACTTCCCAGAATAATATGCCTTTTCCAAAATATTGTTGTTTATCTTCATTGATTTCGCAAAATAATATGCCTTTTCCAAATATTGTTGTTTATCTTCATTGACTTACCAAAATAAAATCCCTTTTCCAAATTATTGTTGTTTATGTTCTTTGACTTCCTAAAATAATATACCTTTTCCAAAACATGGTTGTTCATGTTCGTTGACTTTCCAAAGGAATATGCCTTTTCCAAAATATTGTTGTTTATTTTCATTGACTTCCCAACTTAGGTTAGGTTAGGTTATGTTTGTTTTTTTATTATTTTAGGATTGTTTTGTAAAAACAAGTAAGTTTTCGTGTCCTTTAATGGAGATTGCGAACATAGTCATGCAGTGACGCACAGGGACAATACACGGGTTGCCAAATTGAGAGGTCATTACGGATTTTTAGAAGAAATAATGGAAAAATTATTGGCACGCAAATGTCTCGACGCCTAAATGTCGCGGAGTCTAAATGTCACGGTGCCTAAATGTCGCGGCGCCTAAATGTCGCGGCGCCCTAAATGTCACGGCACCTAATTGTCTTGGCGGCTAAATGGCGGCGCCTAAATAACCAGCGCCTAAGTGGCGGCGCCTAAATGTCACGGACCGCTCGAGCTCGCCTCCCTCAGAAAATGCTGAGGAAAATACAATCTCTGCTTTACCAAGATTTCGCCATATTTCCCCGAATTTCCGATGATATTTCTATAGATTTATGCTCAATATTTCTGATACTTCCACAGATTTTAGATATTTTTCATTATATCCCATTATTTCCGATATTTCTCATTATTTCCCAATATTTCCGATATTTCTCATTATTTCCCTATATTTCTGATATTTCTCATTATTTCCCTATATTTCCGATATTTCTCATTATTTCCCAATATTTCCGATATTTCTTATTATTTCAGATATTTCCCTATATTTCCGATATTTCTCAATATTACGATATTTCTTGAAATATTGAAATATATTTCTTAAGGCTTGTACACCATATTTCGTAAGTGGCTAGCCCCTCGAACAAACTCATCAGGGTTTCAATTAAATTTTAATCGAAGCGAAACCCCATTTAATAGGGCTTTATTCATATTGAACAGTTCATGGTAAATTGGACCGAAGACAGTTAAAATTTTCGACTAGGATATAGTTTGCATTCTCGTTTTTAAACCGTTTGAGGTGGTAGAGTTAAAAAGGTTGTCAATATCTAAACCTTCATTTTCATGCGTATATAATCTAGTCGACATTTGAGTTCGTTTGGTTTCTCTATTGAAATTGAGATGATCTGTTATATACCCTTTATAACTATACGTCGGTAGACCGCAACTCAAACTGACCTCATTCAAGGCTACATCTAAATTAGAAAATAAAGCGGATAGACAATTGTTAACAGTAACCACTTTAGCATCGTTAGGAAGGTTATCGCCGTCGGCTTTAACTACCTTAAAGTTTACTGATAATAAAGTATCGTCTAATTTTAGATAATGATCGGCTGAACCATGAACGAAGAATTCTAACGGAACTCCGGCGGTAAATGAATTACTCAATGGTTTTATTAAAACGCATTCACTCGCGTCCAAACAATTATTTATAGCCGGTTCGGAAAAAAAATCGAGCGAGCTCATTAGTAACGTGGTATTATTGGCCATTTTTGTTTTTTAATCGAAGTAGTCTGGAAGACGTCTGGTTCTTTTTCTCTTAGGATTAGATGTGGTGCTACGACGTTTTTTTTCTTTTATATACGCCCTTCCTGGATTGAAGATTATTTATAACATTCATCCCTGATTCTTTCCATCGTTTAACAGCGGCTTCTTTGAAGTTAGCGCCCTCAGCCAAATCCCCTAACACATTCGAAGTAGCACGTAGCGCCTCATTTTTTAAAATTCGACCAATAGGTTTGTATATGGGTTTTAAAAATGAAAATAGTGATCGAAAAACCGAACCGAACGAACCACCGTGTTGATAATACGGTACGGAACTAAAATATGGCAAATCCCCTCCAGTCTGGTTGTTATTATTATGGTATCGTGAAAAGCATATTATATAAGGATTGTCGCTAGAATCTATTACGATTTTTATGTACCGAACACACTATGAGTCATTCATGAATTAAAGAAGTTTATGGAAAGACAAGCGTTTTTATATTCAAGAGGAAGGTTTTTTCTTATGTGGAGTTTGAGAATGGTTTTGCCTTTTAAGATATTTTAGAAAGTCACCGTAACTAGTTCTAATATTGATTTCTATAGCTTCGAAAGAATTACATTTTAAGGGATAATAATCGGGGAAATCGTAACTTTTCACTAAAACCTCCTTTCTTTCGAGATTTCGCGGACGGGGACGGTTCGTAAAATAGGAGCCATTGTTGACGCGTATAAGCTTTCTTCGACTAGAGATGAGTAAATTAGGAAATTTTGAATACCGGATCGTACATCGTGTACCTGCTTTGATCGAATTAGACCTTCGAGTTTCACGTTAATTTGATCCGAACTGAAACTTAAAATGTACGCCAAATTAGGGTGTGATTCGGGGAATTTTATAGAGACGGGTTTGCTAGTAGCTATCCGTGTTTTCCCATCATACGATTTAGATATTGTTACTTTATTTCTAAATTCACGGGGAATACACCGTTCCATTAATAAGGGTAGGAAAACCGTAATAGTCGACAAAGACCAAATAAAAATATCTAAATGGACTAGTCAAGCTTTCACTATTTTGTGGATTTTACATTTTGTTCGTCCGGCAGCCCGGTAATGTGCACCGCGTTTCGGATATCGGCTATGCCTTGACTTCCTCTTCTGAAGCCGGTTATGACTCGTAGCAGTAGACATAGCCCACTCGATCACGCGCATGCGCGAGCATAGGCGCAGCATCCGCGAACGCGGATCTAGTGGGCTATGCTTTGGCTAGATAAACGTCTTCGAAACTTTAAAAGCCAAGTCTAAATGCGCTTAGTGCTTATAATCATGAAGATCGGTTTCCTATCAGAAACCGCACTAAAGGCCTGGCAGCCCGGTTGTATGAAAGCCCTACTTTCCCGAATAGAGTGGGGGAAAGCAATTTATGGTATAAATGGAACGGAGTATTACCTGGATCATGGAGTTATAAATCTCTTCTATACTAACATAGTAGCCGGGTGTGATATTGAGTTCGAGAGATTCGTCTATGTGGGAAATTTTCTGCGTTTCGCAAATTAATGACGTTTCGGAGTTTATAATTACCCCCGGTTCCACGTCCTCAACATGCGGTAATTCATCAGACCTAACTATCCCCCGAAACACGACCCAACCCTCATTATCCTCTTTACTCTTAAACCGTAATAATTTAGCCAATTCAGGACTAAATTTAACCAAAACCCCATTTGATACTTCAATTTCAGCGTACATTTTCATTATAGTTTTAATCTCTTTAGAATTCGAATCTGTAGTAAATCTTTTACTTTCAAAAAGTCTAAAATTGAATCGTCCATCGGAATTACTGTAGCCGAGATTGTGAAGCCATTCCTCTAAAAGTTTGTATAATTCATAATCCCCCGCGGACCGTTTACCTTTCCCAAATTTTTCCCAGTCCATGACGTGTGTTGAGGAATTTTCAATAACTTTTTCAGATGAAACTAAGTGAAAATGGGTACAGTCATCCGGGACATTTTCATTCTATGAGAGCGGTAGCTCTCTTAGATAAGACTTCATACTGCCTCTAATGTATAAGGAAGGTTTTTTGATTGGCCATAACATATTTCGGAATGGGGCTGACAGTGAACTAAAATTCGGACCCTAATTTTGTGGTTAAAATTTCAAAGAGATCCATCAAATAGTTAATTTAATTAAAAATAAAGTTGCTAAGGGTGGTTTTCATTTCCATAAAATGAATCACAGATTTTGACGAAAAACTGGAAAATCTCCATAGAAATAACATGGGAAATTTTCCAAACTTATCCATTTTGTCTATACCCTTACAAAAATAACTATACATTTGATAGATTTAAAAACAGTCTTAAATGAAAACCCCATTATCATAATTGGCGCCTATATTTTTAATTATGAAAAATTAAGTTTAATCGCGATTTTCACTGACTGCACTAGAGCACTCTAAGTGCACTCTCGGCGCGTTTTCGTCCGCCACTGGGAACCCGAGTGCAACACTCGCCCAGAATCGCGTTTTCCACTGACCCCAAAAGCTGACCGAGAATTGCTCTTTCGTGCTCTGAAAAATTCGACGGAGCGACGGTGCTAGAGTATGACGTAATAAAATTAAAATGGCGGACAACGCGGTATCTCATAGAAGACAGACTCTCGCTTATGCTTATTTGTTTCTGGAATCTTCTGAAAGTTCTGAAGATGAAGAATACGAGGTTTTATCATTACTTTAAAGATATTACTCCTCATCCTAAAACCAATAATTATATCAGAGACGTTGTCAATCATTACTCAAAATAAATTTTTTGTAAATTAATTGAAATGTTAAGTCTATTAATTGGTTTCAGCCCATTTGCGTCAAGATATACACACTTTATTACAATTTCATCTCCGCACGGCGCCAATTTTGATTATTCAGAGCGCGCTCGGACCTCTCGATCGTGTTCCACTGACGAAACTATTCTCTCCAAAACTTGATGAGGGCAGTTACGTCATCCTATCCCTGAGAGCACTCTTTGGAGCAGTCAGTGGAAATCGCTATAAGTATTGTTTTTCATAGTTTTAATTACATGCTCTGACTTACGTGGTTCACCCTGAAGCTGTGGAACTTACGACTTTGAGTCATGTAGTTTAGAAAGCCTTTCTTCGATTTTCGTCGTTTTACCGCGTATATTATCAAATTCTTAGAGCAAATAGCTAGCTAAAGTACATTTTAAATATTGCCTATCCAACTAATTTAGTTGCGAAGTACAGATTAAAGCTAATTAAACTGTATTACTAATAAAAGATAAGTAAACTTGATTACCTATTAAGAATATATAAACGAGATTATCAGTTAAAGATAATTAAACTAGATTACCAATTAGAGGTAATTAAATTATATTACCAATTAGAGGTAATTAAATTATATTACCAATTAGAGGTAATTAAATTATATAACCAATTAGATGTAATTAAATTATATTACCAATTAGAGGTAAATAAATTATATTACCAATTAGAGGTAATTAAATTATATTGCCAATTAGAGGTAATTAAATTAGATTACCAATTAGAGGTAAATAAACTAAATGACCAATTGAAGGTAATTGAAATATATTACCAATTAAAGTTAATTAAACTAGATTAGCAATTAAAGTTAATTAAACTAGATTAGCAAATAAAGTTAATTAAACTAGATTACCGACGGCTGGTAATTAAGCTAGATTAAGGAAGGCTGGTAATTAAGCTAGATTACCGACGACTCGTGATTCAGCTAGATTACCGACGACTGGTGATTCAGCTAGATTACCGACGACTGGCGATTCAGCTAGATTACCGACGACTGGCGATTAGCTAGATTACCGACGACTGGCGATTCAGCTAGATTACCGACGACTGGTGATTCAGCTAGATTACCGACGACTGGTGATTCAGCTAGATTACCGACGACTGGTAATTAAGCTAGATTACCGACGACTGGTAATTAAGCTTGATTGCCGACGACTGGTAATTAAGCTAGATTGTCGACGACTGGTGATTAAGCTAGATTACGGACGACTGGTAATTAAGCTAGATTACCGACGACTGGTAATTAAACTAGATCACGGACGATTGGTAATTAAGCTAGATTACGGACGATTTGTAATTAAGCTAGATTACGGACGATTGGTAATTAAGCTAGATTACCGACGTTTAGTAATTAAGCTAGATTACCGACGACTGATGATTAAGCCGGCTTACCGACGACTGGTAATTAAGCCAGACTACCGACGACTGGTAGTTAAGCCGGACTACCGACGAATGGTAATTAAGCCGGATTACCGACGACTGGTAACTAAGCCGGATTACCGACGACTGGTATCTAACCTAGATTACCGACGACTGGTAATTAAGCTAGATTACCGACGACTGGTAATTAAGCTAGATTACCGACGACTGGTAATTAAGCTAGATTACCGACGACTGGTAGTTAAGCTAGATTACCGACGACTGATAATTAAGCTAGATAACCGACGACTGGTAATTTAGCTAGATTACCGAAGACTGGTAATTAAGCTAGATTACCGACGACTGGTAATTAAGCTAGATTACCGACGACAGGTAATTAAGCTAGATTACCGACGACTGGTAATTAAGCTAGATTATCGACGACTGGTAATTAAGTTAGATTACCGACGACTGGTAATTAAGTTAGATTACCGATGACTGGTAATTAAGCTAGATTATCGACGACTGGTAATTAAGTTAGATTACCGACGACTGGTAATTAAGCTAGATAACCGACGACTGGTAATTTAGCTAGATTACCGAAGACTGGTAATTAAGCTAGATTACCGACGACTGGTAGTTAAGCTAGATTACCGACGACTGATAATTAAGCTAGATAACCGACGACTGGTAATTTAGCTAGATTACCGAAGACTGGTAATTAAGCTAGATTACCGACGACTGGTAATTAAGCTAGATTACCGACGACTGGTAATTAAGCTAGATTATCGACGACTGGTAATTAAGTTAGATTACCGACGACTGGTAATTAAGTTAGATTACCGATGACTGGTAATTAAGCTAGACTACCGACGATTGGTAATTAAGCTAGATTACGGACGATTGGTAATTAAGGTAGATTAACGACGACTGGTAATTAAGCTAGATTGTCGACGACTGGTGATTAAGCTAGATTACGGACGACTGGTAATTAAACTAGATTACGGACGATTGGTAATTAAGCTAGATTACGGACGATTGGTAATTAAGCTAGATTACCGACGACTAGTAATTAAGCTAGATTACCGACGACTGATGATTAAGCCGGACTACCGACGAAAGTAATTAAGCCGGACTACCGACGACTGGTAATTAAGCTGGACTACCGACGACTGGTAATTAAGCTAGATTACGGACGATTGGTAATTAAGCTAGATTACCGACTACTAGTAATTAAGCTAGATTACCGACGATTGGTAATTAAGCTAGATTACGGACGATTGGTAATTAAGCTAGATTAACGACGACTGGTAATTAAGCTAGATTACCGACGACTGGTGATTAACCCGAACTAACGACGACTGGTATTAAAGCCGGATTATCGACGACTTTTAATTAACCCGAATACCGACGACTGATAATTAAGCCCAAATACCGACGACTGGTAATTAAGCCCGAATACCGACGACTGGTAATTAATTTAGATTAACGATGGACGCGCGACGCCCTAAGACCTTTTCTCTCCTATGGTTTCTAAACAATTTTAATTAATATTAAGACTGAAGTAACAGATATTAATCAAAACTGTCATTGTAGACAAAGACCGGAAAGTGTAAAAGATAAGTGTAGAAAATTAATTGTCTTAAGTAACAGATATTCAAATTTTCACTTTTGAAGACATATGATTATAAAACATCAATTATTTAAAAAAAAATTCTTATCTTACTTTTTTTCACCAAAATTTCATTTGCCCAAAATATTTTACACCACATTTTACCCAAGTATTTTTCTCTCAATAGTATTCCAAGAGAAATGCCACCTACAAGAGTTTAAGGGATTCTAGCTTGATACTAGTACTTTCGACTAACATTTTCTTTTAGGATATTCAAATACTAGGATATCTGAAAAGATTTCGCTTGAAGAGTTTAAATTTTTATATTTTAAAATTGGAAATTTTTCGAAGTGGAAAATAACATAGGCCTTTTCATTGTGATTTAGTTATTAGTGTCGAAAATATATGTAGATTGATCGTCATCTTTTGAGAGCTATACAGCACGTTGATTTTCAAAACTTCGAAAACTTTATAATTCTTAACGGGTTTCATTTTATTAGCTCTCAACGATTTTCAGTCCATTTAATTCTCTTTATAGGGCCAAATTGTCAACCTAATTGTCACTTTTTGAGAGAAAATAAAATGCAAACACGTACTATTTTTAAAATGTTGCGCATGTTTCATGTTAAAATATTTTACTGAAGTAATTTTGGTGAAAAAAGTAAGATAAGAATTTTTTTTTAATAATTGATGTTTGATAATCATGTCTTCAAAAGTGAAAATTTGAATATCTGGACTTTAGACAATTAATTTTCTACACTTATCTTTTACACTTTCCGGTCTTTGTCTACAATGACAGCTTTGATTAATATTGTAAAGGCATTATCAACTCTTTCAACCCACATTCATAGTTCCCTTGTAAATGAATTTCTTTTGGTAATAAAATCTTAAACTAAAATTGTCATTGAAAACATCCAAAGATTCGGTTGATATGCAATGAATATAAAACGCGTCCATTATGATGAGAGTCGTATCATCTTATGATCAGGATAAATAAAAAGAGTCGTAATATATATAATGTTAAATATGTTTATTGATATAAAACAGACACACCATCATTTCTCCAGAAGAGAAATCACGGTTAAAAAAGACATTTATATTGGTATACACAGACAAAACAGATTATTTCTTTTCTGAAAATAGTAAACTTAAATCTAAAAAAGCAATTAAACAGATGGAAATTCCCAAAAACAAAGTCCACAACGTAATTAAAAATATAAAATGAAATTTAATATTTAATTTCAGTTTCATAACTGGTGAAGAAACGGGAAGTAATTGTATCGTGTTTATTTTTTTGATTCGAAAATTCGGTTTTAAAGTCTTCTAAATTTAACGAACTATTAAGTACATCGGTAGTTTCTTGAGAGTTCTCGGGGACGCGGCTTAAAACGGTTTGATAAAAGTTGATATAATTTAATACCTCATTCATCCGTAAATTTTGAACGGCTTGATCGAAGAACGAGGAAACTCTATCACTCCAATCTAAGGTCATGCAGAGGTGCCCTAGTTGGTTTATGTAAGAGTTTTGGCAACCAACACACGAAGTCTCCGCTATTTTATTTATTTCCCTCGTAAGAAGATAAGCTAATGTTTGTTGCGCTTCAAAATCCTCCCTCAATTTAGAAGGTGAAAATATAAAATGTATTGTCGGAATTAGATATTTTAGATAATTCCATTCTTCGGGAGTTAGCATTATCCCAGTAATATTACACGAATTTTTTTTCTGACGTGTTATTACGACATTATGTTCAACCCCCGTGTTTAAAATAGTTATCCACGATCTATCAGTATTGTGTTCCAACAAAGGGTAAATTAACTGAGCGGGTGATAAAAGCAAATGATCAGGACCTCTAAACGAATTTGAAAGTCGGATATTATCTTTCGCATCATTAAATTTCGCGATGTGTGTATCGGCTAGTACGACACCGTCTTGCGTTGGTAACCATCTTTTAATCTCGGTTGAATATCGGAATGAACGAATATTTAAAAACATATTTCCATTGTTCTTTTGTCTTGAAATTGTAACATTTTTGACTAGAGTTCCATCTTTCTTTATATAAGTCGATCCTAATGGCGCTTTAAACGACAGATCAAACCCACGTTTGCTGTCGTGTAACGAGGGATCAGATGAGTCCATGTTGCAAACATCCAGGCTGTAATTGGAAGCAAATCATTAACACTATATAAAGCTATATAAATATAACAGAATATTCGGTAAAATGAAAAACATCCAATTACCAAAATAGCGATTCTTGAGCCATTTTTAGCGTTGTTCGCGCGTTGACTAATTGAAAAAGAATGAAAGCTTCTAACCGCAACCTTTCCTCTTATGTGATTTTAGTTTCGATTTCCTGGAATCTCAAACTTTCTTTTTTTTTAAAAAAAATCGGACCCAACTTCGAATTCAGGGCGGAAATAAGCTGCTTAAATCTTACAACATTGTGTACGATCCAGACTGTAATTGGAAGCAAATCATTAACACTATATAAAGCTATATAAATATAACAGAATATTCGGTAAAATGAAAAACATCCAATTACCAAAATAGTGATTCTTGAGCCATTTTTAGCGTTGTTCACGCGTTGACTAATTGAAGAAGAATGAAAGCTTCTAACCTCAACCTTTCCTCTTATGTGATTTTAGTTCCGATTTCCTGGACTCTCAAACTTTTTTTTTTAAAATCGGACCCAATTTCGAATTCATGACGGAAATAAGATGCTTAAATCTTATGACATTGTATAAGAAATAGTTTATTCTATTTTCACGTTCAATATAATATATTTCGGATATATTGTCGAAACGAACTTTTTTCCTTTTAATAAACGTCAAAACTACATGCGAGGACGTGTTTTCGGATTAATCGTTGTGGGTGAATTAATAATGGATAGTTATTTCTTTGGTTTTTAATGTATATCAGATATTTTATGAAGACAAGTCCTACATGATCTACCATAGAAACTAAATATCCTATTTGACCCACATACGTACTAGTTCGAGGTGGGATTAGCTAGTGATAAAAACGTTAAAATACATCAATAAGGATTATAAGTATCGGATTAAGCGTTGCGGGTGAATTAATAGTGGATAGTCATTTCTTCGGTTTTTAATGTATATCGGATATTTTACGGAAATAAGTCCTACGTGATTTATCGTAGAAAACATGAGTTTATGGTATTTTTAAATATCCTATTTGACCACGTATGAAACTAGTTAGGTGAGTTTGAATTCTTTCAGATTGTATATGTATTATACTATACTAATTTATTCGTTCCAGTGGGTATAAAAGTATCGGTCCTTCCTTCTAGAACCATCATTCTCGAATAGTATTTCTAGAGATAGCCACATTTGAGATAGAAAATGACTGTGACTCCTATTTTTGTTGGTGAAGAAATCAAGGCGATCTTACGGTACACGGTCACCTTAGGCCCAATCCCCTTGAGAGACGACCTCCCTGAATTCACGTTCAGGGATTTAGAGGTAAGAATTTAACAACTTGATTCATTTTTATATTAAAAATTAAATATCACAACGACGTTTTTATTCATTTGTTTAAGATCTTGGTGCGCTCCATACACGTTGGCTTTTTCATCAAGTTTTCCGTTGATGTCTCCGTCTCCTATCACCCGAACCTGGACCGGCTCGTTAGAAGAATTGGAGGTGAAAATAGCATCATAAAGGTATGTTCTCTCTCTCTCTCTCTCGCTTAATTACATCATTATTCCATGTTTCCTTTATTTCTTCACTAGGTGAGGAACTTGGAGACATTCATTCTGCCACACGAACGGGCCAAGTCGTTTATTTTTAAAGACTATTTTGAAAATCAGGGCAAAAGCAGCGGAATGTAACAAAAAAAATTGAAATTAAAAAATATATATATATATATATATATATATATAATCGTAAAAATAAAAATTGAAAAAAAATGGGAATAAATAAATAAATGAAAATTAAATACTAAACAAGCAATGAAAAGTCTCTATTTTTTTACAACATTTTATTTTTAAAAATCTTCATCGTCCCAATCAATTAAAATTGGAGGCGAAGATAGTACAACTTTTTTTCTGGTTTTCTTATTAACCATAGTCGGGGGTTTCTTCTTTTCCAATAACTCCGTCTGGCTTCTAGTTATAATCGGTTCTTGACCGGTATTTCTGTTCACTTTACCCGAGATGTTATATTTTCGTGATTTTTTTACGATTGGTTTCGCGTTAGTGGGAGTAAAAGTCGAAGCTGCGGAGGTTTGAACTGTGTTAGTTTGAAATGTTGGGGTTTGAAGGGGAGGAGGAGGAGTTGGAGGGGGTGTATAGGTTTAAGGGTTAGAATGGATAATTATAGGTGACGATTGTATATTCGGTGGGGTTGATGGTAGATTGCTAACGCTAACCGTTTTCGGAACAATGTGTTTTTTAGAAAACTGATACTTTTGAAGCAATTCTTGATACCGTCGAGTTTTTTCTCTCGATGTAAGACCTTTTGTTCGAATTACCGCGAACATTTCCCGGTCAAGGTCCGTCATTTCATTGTTAATTAGATCTTGATTTGATCGAATTTGATCATATGGGACGAGAATTAATTTTTGAAGAGTATTCATTGTCCGAGTAATGTTGAAATACCACTGATAATGCTCGGGAGAAGCGTGGAAATTAACGGGAAAAAACCCCCGTGTTGTTTCAATTTCAGAAGAGACTTCTTTCTTTTTAACGAAATATTTTTATCAGCTAGTTTACGTATCAAATTCCTGTACTTGACTAATTTTCTCCTTGTTTTATTTTCTATGATAACATTTCCTTTTTTTAAGTTGCTTGATAGTTGACATATGAATTTAAGTTGCGGATCGTTCACACAGTCCACCCCTCTTAAAGGAAGACCGTTTAGACTACTAAATCTCCTCGATGTTCTCGACATAATGATGAAATTAATTGTTAAATATAGCTATTTATAAAATATCATCGGTAGATCTTCCAAAATTCCGTGTCCTCTTAACCTCAAATCATCGGGACAATCCACTCTGAGATCCAGAATTAGATACGCGTACGGTGATAAACTAGTCGCATCCTCATACGCCAACAGTAATTTATTGGGTTGTTTGGGAAAGACCTGTCTCGAAAGCAACGCAATCTGATTCTTATCACGCATCATTCGCTTCAAAATTAAATAATGCGTGTTCAGGCTGATATCTCTCATTACAGAACCTTTAAAAATTAGACATATTCAAAGTACGGTAATAAAATATATACAAATAAAATCCATACACAACCTTGCTTGTACATATTTTGACTTAATAATATGCAGCTGGCGTTTTTATGGTGCGCATTTTTAATGAATAAATTTCCGACAGTTTTATTGTCTTTCAATTCGTTTAGAAGGTCATCGATAATAATCAAGTTATTTACATTACAGTCTAGTAAATTTTCAAGATCATCGGGGATTCCCTTAACAAATTCCAAAATTGGAAGTTCCTTTAGTAACTTTTCAAACTCGGTTTGATACGAACCGTACATATAAATTATTCTCTGTATTTTCGGAGTTATGCAAAACTCGTGATTACGTAGTAATTTAAAAACAAACGTGCTTTTACCTGAAATAAAGTTTTAAAGTTAATAACTATCGTATTAAATATAAAAACAACGAAATTGATGTAACCTGATAAACTGGGTCCGTAAATAGCGTAGTTGCTAGGGTGACGAGTTCATTTTTAAAAATGGATGGAATGGTGTTCCGTGTCTGATATTTATACATGATTATTATTTTTTCTTTATTAAATCGATTTCGCTAATCCACGAGTTGAAGGACTCGTCATACCAATACCATTTAACGTAATGTTCTTTAGTACCATCGGATTTTTTACGAGTTTTTAAAATTTTTTCAACACGGAAAACGCAATCATTCAAATCTTTCCCCACGATTTGCATTTCCGGTTGAAGGAAAGTGCCCTCGATCAACCGAGAATTCAGATCTTCAATCTGATAGGTCCTCGGTTGCGTATTCAAAACCTCGAGCACTCTAAATAGTTCATCACTCCATCTTGGCTTGAATTTTTTATTAAACTCGTTTGTTTGTTTGGAAATTCTAATAATGTTTCCCACGTAAATATCTTCCGAATCTAAAGGGGAACTGAAATCGATTTTACCAAACATTCTATACCAAACTTCTGCTGAGATTTCGTTGTTAACTTCATTAGGATTCATTCCGATTGTTCTATGGAAACTGTCGTTCTAAGCCTTTACTAAAATCGGTAATACATTATTGTAGTTAAACGCGTTATTCGCTGTCATATACTGATTAATTCGATGTTTCATAGTTTGTATAAATCAATATAAAAAAACCAAGTTAGACGCTTCCTTTCATTTAATAAAAAGTCTCACCTTTCGCATATTGACGATTTCATTTCCGAAAACGTTGGCGTAGGACCCTGGGCTTTTACTATTATAATAAATGCTTCGAATTTTCCCGCAATCTGTCTCCTTGTTTCGTGTCTCCTCTGCTCTACGCTTTTTATCTGGTATCCTTTTCACAACCTAAAAAGAATCGCCGCCTAAGAGTACTAAACTTTCACCTTTCTTGATCTATTCTTTACCGTCTTTCTTAAATGTTTGTTCACATTCTGAAACCTTTTCCCCCGTCTAACTACCCTCCTACCTGACAGACGTTTCCACGAAACCTAAAATTGAAGTTATTTTTGTTGGGGCGCATGGAAACGCCCACAAAATCTTTGTTAAATACTGTCACACTTTTAAACGAGGCTTGGCTAACTTTCACTAACAACGTTTTATTCGTGTGAGCTAAATGTAATACTATTCTTTTCCTTAAGTCTTCCATTGATTTACCAAATAATGCATTGACAATTAGTTTGAACAATGATTGCGTAAATTCGTCGGGCGCGAGCTTCCTCTGTTTGGTATTGAATTCAATAAACCGTTTAAGCCAACACTTGTTTGAATTCTAACGCCCTATCCCTAGTAGCACAAAATCGTTGGGCCACCAGCTGGTGGGTTACTACTGGCCCAACACTGTTGGCAAAGCCTTGGCAAGCAATTGGCCATGTCCTACTTGGCAAACTACTGGCTCGGTGCTGGGGTTGCTAAAATTTGCCAACTGCTTGCCTAGACTTATCCACCTATCTACCATCCTAAGAAATAATTTTTGCCACATCTTTTCTTTTAGTTTACCATCACCGACCCCACTCCCAGCCTACCTATCACCACTACTCAATCCAAAGGCTCCCCTGTTTTAATCCACCTCTCAACTAACTAATTCGCCAACACTTTACCAGAACTTAAGATAACATTCAGCCTACACGTAATCACCACGTATACACTCACATGGCCTACTCTCTGCCACCAATCATTCCATCATTCAAAAAACAGCTTTTCACCATTGATCCAATTGTTTGTCTTGCATGTAACCACTATTGTACCAACTGTTTGGCCAATTCGTTACCACCACTAACCCAATTGTTTGTCTTGCATGTAACCACTATTGTACCAACTGTTTGGCCAATTCGTTACCACCACTAACCCAATCCTTTAGCCTCCACTCTATTGGCGTATAACCACTCGCTCAGCCTACATATTTTCACCACTTATCCAATAGTTAGGCCATTATTTATCCAAACTTTCACCCTTATTTTTTACACCACTGACCCATCAATTTCTCTGCACTATACCAACAGTAAAACAACACTTGGCCTAAATGGTACCACCACTTCGCCTATATTTCCCAACCAATGGTCCTACATTATCCTACAGATTATACAACTTTTTTCTTTTAACCTACACTTATCATCTGCAATATATACATAAATTACCAAAAATTACGTAGGCCTCCAATTATTTATAATGAATAATTAAATAATGTTAAATATCGTGAATTAACTGAAAACGTTTTAATCATTTCAAAAGAAAGTTTCGTCACATAAATTGTTTAAAAATTTATTCAGTATCTGAACCAGATGACTGTCCATAAGAGTCTTCTTCAGCAGTTTTTTGTTTCACTTCCTCAGCCTTCTTTCTTCGTTTGGCACGACCACCATTTCTGTCAAATGCTCCTTTCAGATACTTCTTAATTGCATCTTCAGCCTGGAATTCCTTCAATCCTTTGAAATTCATTTGTACCGCCGCTGAAGTGTACATAATTCCCAATTTGAAATCAAGAATTATATAATATCCTAGCATTTAGCTTACCAACAAAAACGTTTTTAAGTTCTAATTGAACGAAAGGGTACTTCTTCTCTGAACCAACCCAGTTGAATTGGAGAGTTACTTCGTGTGTCAATACCTTATTAAACAACTTCTGACAGCAATTTTTTACTTTTTTACCTCCATAGGATGCAAACATTTTCACCTGTTAAAGATCAGTTTTAAAAGTGAAGTTATACATGGTTTTCGAGAAGATTGAAAACTCACAGTTTTTCTCTTAATTACTTTATCCATCAATAGTCTCTCGACTAACTTCACGTCTTGAAGTGAAGCAAGCGGTAGGTCAGGAAATTCTTCTATCTCAATTAACTCTTGAGAAATTGCGGTTGTACTTTCTTTAGAATTATTCAGTAATGTATCCATTTTGGTATTTAAGTCTGTTAGCATCAAAATCACCGTTCGCTTGAATTTTTCATCACTTTGACCTGTTAATTTGAAGCAATTAAATATTATCAACTTTATGATAAAATTTGAAGGGACAAAGAACAAATAAGAGTTATTTTTAGTCTATTAAGGCTGCTAAAATATTCATAGGAATATTAGAATAATTCACCAAAACCTTCTCCCTAATTTGTAATTAATTTTCTAATTTTTGATTTCTGCCCGCTAAGCCTAACACCATTTTGCAACAAAATATTCCTATGTAAAATTTAATGAGACAAAGGAATTTTCCATGATAGCACAATAATTTATATTGCTCGTGGAAAGTTCGTGTCTTGTGAACTTATACATATCAAAAACTTTATGACAAAATGGCGTTAGGGCTAGCGAGCTGAAATCAAAACTTTGAAAATTATTCTGAATTAACGTGAAAGTTTTAGGGGTGAGTTATCCTGATGTTTTCTACGTCTGTCTACTCTAATCAGCACATCCCATGGGATGTTGTTGATGCTACAAAACCAAAAAAACAAAAAGATACCTTTTAAGTAATCCAAGTTATTGGAGTTTATACGTGCTTCTGGTGATCTACCTAGAGATGAAGCTAATTAAAAGACGATCAGTTAGTTTTTACTGAAACTAGAATAACTATAATTTCTACCTGTATTGCTATCCAAAGGTCTTCTACCATCAAATTCCAGTGAAGCCGTAGTATGCATTGATGTTCTTGGTGTTCCAGTGTTAAGAGCTAAGTCTGCACTAGAACGGGTTAGAGAATTTCCTTGAGGCCTGCTTATGGAAGAGCTCCATTCTTGTAGAGGCACAGAAGTGCCTGCATTTAAGCAATTATTTTCTTCGAATGCAGACAACAGCCGTTTATTTCTGGAATTCCTTTCCTGGTTCGAAAAAACTTCATCGCCATTATTTTTATTACCCCTGTTATTTTTAACGGGCGATAGATCTCTCAGACTCAAACGACTCTTTGACGCTTTAGATGGTGAAACAGTTAGAAGACGTTGGTGAATTGTTTTGGATTTTGAAGGCGAAAAGATTTTTCTTTTTTGTGACATGGTACTCTTTTCAAAATTTTGGTTTCTTTGAGATTTTGACGAATCCTGGCAATTGTCATTTTTTCGTTTGTGATTTTCTTTGGCTACAGAAGAAACACTTTCCTTCTGAACGTTTCCTACAGAACTTTTTCCAGCGTAGGTTTTACTAGTAGCGCGTTTTTTTCCAGAATTACCGCGTTCAACATGAGTTCTAGAAGAACAATCATATTGGCCATCTGAAGAATCTAAATCGTTGCTGGAGTGCACTGAGGAAATACTAGTTTGTTGATTGGTTATGCCTGGACTGTTTTCTATTACCAATGGTGCAACTAGCTGTTCTACAAGCATTGAAGGAGAGTCACCATTATCTTTCGATAAATTGTCTACATCACTGGGTTTAGATGAGATATCAGCAATGTTGGATTTAACAGGGAAATTAATAGGCGAACTCTCTTTGTGGTAAGAGTTAGAGGGTGTAACACCTTCCAAAGACTTAGCTTGGGGAGAAACTGCAATTTTGGAGAGCAAATTCTCTCTGTCGCAAGATTGAGACGAAAAATCTATTGCATTGGATTCTGAAGGGGAATCAATGTCATTGCATACAAAGGGTGAATCATCCCTATATTTTGTCTTGGACGTATCTTTTTTATCAAGTCTCGGAGATGAATTGCAAATTCGTGATTCCGCGCTACCTTTTCGACTATGATTTAATAGAGAAGCGTCTGCGCTTCCTAGAAACGAACTGCCCACTAGTTTTTTAAGTCAAAAGAAAATATTAGAAAAGGAAAGGCTCAAAAATCAAAGATATGTGATGAAATTCTTACTTTCAGAAAGTGTTTGGCTACATCGGTTGCCAACATTTTCTCCGCTAACTGCAATTAAATAAAAAGTCACTCAAGACCACTATCTCTGAAGTATAGTATAATTGTTAATTACGCACATTTTGATGTTGGAATAAGGGGCGCCTCTGGTAGTGAAATCTTTTTTCGCCCCTTCGTTTTTTTCTTTATCTTGGAGTCAGTAGAATCATTGGAACAATTAGTATCAGAATCAGAATTTTCCAAACAATTAGCCAAGCTTTTATTTGAAACAGTAGTCCTCCTCCTCTTCCCTCGACCGAATTCCCCTTCGCTTGCTAAGTCTGAAGTTACTTCTGACTTTTTGAGGTGCTCCCGTGCACTTTTGTACAGGGCTTTTTAAAAATGTATTAAAATTTACAAATTTAGAGTCGAAAGCTCAATATATTACTACATACCAGTCTGCAATAGAATTTTTCCCTCATAAAGAATCCAATCTGAATCTGGTTTTGCTGAAGTAGATATTAATTTTGTTATCTCTTTGTGCAGTCTTTGTGGTGGCCAGTAGCAAGACTCTTCGTTTAAGCACCATGACTTTGGAACAGCCTCAACTGTTCCTTCAGCGAACGCAAATATCACGAACATCTAAATATAACCAAAAAAATCCCTAGCTAAGATTTCAAACTTCGTCCATCTCTTTGGACAATTTATACTCCCTCTTACAGGAAACTGTGAAAGGAATTTATTAAAGAGTCTATTGCACTAATGATAATGTAGAAGGGGAATAATTGAGGCCATAGAATTGTTTTCATGTAAAGTAAGAAAACATTTTTGTTCAAATAAGTTTAAAGAATAAGATTTCACTCGCTTTGAAATTCTAGCTTTAAACATGCCTAGCTTAGACGAGGGTAAAGGATATGAAAAAATGTCATCATGGTACTTGCAGATACTCCCAGCTAACATTACATCGTTACATTTAGTCTTATAGATATGTTTAATCTTAATAATTTCACCTGTGTTCAATTTAACACAACTATCTGCCAAACGTGTCGTTAAAATATAGTTCTGGGTTTGCAGCTTTTTAAAAGACTGTGCATCATATGGAACATTTTGGCTCCTGTCTTTAAATGGTTGTTTAAGAACTAAACCGTCAGTGCGATGTTTTGTAGAATAAAGTTTTTGACCTTCATTTAAGCGTTTGCACAATTGTTGCAAGGGCTTACTTGGGGATCGTAACTTTTTCTTTAAGAACTGCAAATGATTCTCAAATGGAAAAGCGCTATATGCATCCAAAGGGCCAAATCTTTTAACATCTGCAGCTATATGCGTTAAACTGTGCACATTTAAACTAACAAATTTTTGGCCATAAAAATCAGAGCAAGAGAAAACGTACAATTCGAGAAGTTGAGCGGCATAATCAACGAGTGTTCTGCTTAAAGTTGGTGAAGCTAAGATATAAACTGCACATTGAAGCAATCTGAAATGATCCATTACATCATTGGCAACAATCCCCTTACACACGACTGGACCAGTATACAAAAGAAACTGTCGAAATTCAGTTGCTTTCCAACGATCTACATGTTTAAGTGATCTTGGTTTTCTTGCAAACTCACTGGGGATATGTGGTATACACGCGTTTAACCTCTGTAACTTGCTGAGTACTAAGCCTGACAACGAATTTGCCTCTTTTAATCCATGCTCTTAAAAATCTCTTGGTTACTCCTAAACATAAAAGGTGCATGTAATCTAACGGAAATTGGACTACTAAATCGATGTCTAAAAGTTCAAGGGGTGAACGAGCGCCTCTTAAATGATGTTCCTCGTTACTCTGATTTCGGAATGAGCTATTAGTTCGAAGAGAAACATTCTCTTCTGTAATATCTTGCAGGAAAATCATGTTATGATCTAGCATAAACCCCTGAATAGTGCACTTGTCACAAGAATAGTATCCCGTATGACCCTTTGTGTTTTTGATAAAAGACCTGGCTGGAGTATCCAAAATAAAGGGCCCATCTAGTTTACATATGAAAGACTTTCCACCATAAATAAACCCATTTTCACTGAGATCTAATAATTCCTTGATAAAGTTATCTAGATATTCAGCAAGTGATCCCGGTTTCGTATCACCACAAAAAACGCCTACTGGAAATACATCTCCAACAATGCCATGCTTAAAACTAAACACGCCTACCAAAATAGGCCAAAAATTGGTGGTTGAGCTATCAGTTAAAGGAATACCATCAATGTTTGTTGCAAATGAAATAGGCTCATCATAATCAGGATGCAAATCCAAAAATGTTTTCAAGCCAATTTTGAAACCAATGTGCCAGTACTCGCCATTGGCCACTTTCGAAATTCCCGAAGTTTGCCTAATAGTTTTTAGAAGTGTTCGAGAATCTTTGGGTAACTCATTGTGACCGTGATCTTTAAATATTTTAAGCAAGCTGTTAACTTTAACTGTATCTACATTGTGGTTAATGATCCATTCTTGGGCCAAATCGGAAGGTTCTTCATCAGAAGAACTTGAACTAGAAGTGGTTATGCCACTTGAAAAGTTGTCAAAGCTATTATCAGAACTCTCAGAACTATCAGATGTAGCAGAAATATCAAACACCATATCCCCATCTTTATCACTTTCACTGAAGCTTTCCCTAATATAACCCTCACTCTCGCATACAGTATTAGTTCCATTTCGTAAATCTTCAACATGAGTAACACAATTATTTTCAGATATAGACTGCGGATATTCGGATATCCTATCAACTACACTTTTCAAATATTTAGCTCTGTTTCTCCTCAATTGCCGTTTACTGAGTGTAACTTTTTCCATAGTAAATAAAATTAAAAATAATAATAAAAAAATAACTACCCCTTTTAAATAAATTAACCGAACCCCATATATCCCTTTAAAACAAATTAACCGAACCCCATATATCCCTTTAAAACAAATTAACCGAACCCCATATATCCCTTTAAAACAAATTAACCGAACCCCATATATCCCTTTAAAACAAATTAACCGAACCCCATATATCTCTTTAAAACAAATTAACCGAACCCCATATATCCCTTTAAAACAAATTAACCGAACCCCATATATCCCTTTAAAACAAATTAACCGAACCCCATATATCCCTTTAAAACAAATTAACCGAACCCCATATATCCCTTTAAAACAAATTAACCGAACCCCATATATCCCTTTAAAACAAATTAACCGAACCCCATATATCCCTTTAAAACAAATTAACCGAACCCCATATATCCCTTTAAAACAAATTAACCGAACCCCATATATCCCTTTAAAACAAATTAACCGAACCCCATATATCCCTTTAAAACAAATTAACCGAACCCTATATATCCCTTTAAAGCAAATTAACCGAACCCCATATATCCCTTTAAAACAAATTAACCGAACCCCATATATCCCTTTAAAACAAATTAACCGAACCCCATATATCCCTTTAAAACAAATTAACCGAACCCCATATATCCCTTTAAAACAAATTAACCGAACCCCATATATCCCTTTAAAACAAATTAACCGAACCCCATATATCCCTTTAAAACAAATTAATTGCCCCGTTTATCCCTTTAAAACAAATTAATTGCCCCGTTTATCCCTTTAAAACAAATTAATTGCCCCGTTTATCCCTTTAAAACAAATTAATTGCCCCGTTTATCCCTTTAAAACAAATTAATTGCCCCGTTTATCCCTTTAAAACAAATTAATTGCCCCGTTTATCCCTTTAAAACAAATTAATTGCCCCGTTTATCCCTTTAAAACAAATTAATTGCCCCGTTTATCCCTTTAAAACAAATTAATTGCCCCGTTTATCCCTTTAAAACAAATTAATTGCCCCGTTTATCAATTTAAAACAAATTAATTGCCCCGTTTATCCCTTTAAAACAAATTAATTGCCCCGTTTATCCCTTTAAAACAAATTAATTGCCCCGTTTATCCCTTTAAAACAAATTAATTGCCCCGTTTATCCCTTTAAAACAAATTAATTGCCCCTGTATATCCCTTTAAAACAAATTAATTGCCCCTGTATATCCCTTTAAAACAAATTAATTGCCCCTGTATATCCCTTTAAAATAAATTAATTGCCCCTGTATATCCCTTTAAAATAAATTAATTGCCCCTGTATATCCCTTTAAAATAAATTAATTGCCCCTGTATATCCCTTTAAAATAAATTAATTGCCCCTGTATATCCCTTTAAAATAAATTAATTGCCCCTGTATATCCCTTTAAAATAAATTAATTGCCCCTGTATATCCCTTTAAAATAAATTAGTTGCCCCTGTATATCCAATTAAAATAAATTAGTTGCCCCTGTATATCCCTTTAAAACAAATTAACTGCCCCGCATATCCATTTAAATATATTGCACTGTATATCAAACTATCTTTGAATATACACTAACCTTACTCAAAATTAATTTCTCATTCTTTTGAGATCAAACTAATATTTCAAACAAAACATTAAGCTTAATCTAAAATAATGTTGAAAGCTATCTTATTTTAACACTTCATGAAAGGATGTTATACACTTAATAAAGCATCAGAATCAAACTTCTTTACAGTGCCTGAACTCCCTCAGCTATCTATAAACTAATGTACACCTTTTGAAACCTCATATTTTCTCACCACCCCCCAGCGATATTGTGGAGCTATTACTGCATGCAACTATGAAAGATTTTACTCAAACACTAAGAGGAGAAAATTCCTCCCTTCCTTTACAGTAAAGATGGCAGTGTTGCCAACAGCTTTCGAAATCAATTCGGCTTATATCTAGCTCCAAATTGGCTAACTTTTTGTACTAAAAAATGACTGGCAACACTGGGGTATTGCCCCGTTATTGAATATAAAAATTCAAATTATTCAAATAAATTTGAAAACCGTCAGAAATTAATTTGAAACTTAACGAAACACTAGCTAAGCAAGACTTATGGGATTTCTAAATATATATTTAAGTAATTAAATATTCATAACCTTTTAAAAATTCCACTTAGGCCTTTGTGTGTTTTCCACAATCGTAGATATTAGATAATCCTTCCAAAAAGTAAAATATTGGGCAAAAATTATTTCAAGTACAGTGAAATACTAATATTTAATAAAATATATTTACCTTAAAATTTTTCAAGTCGAAATGGCAACGACCACTCGTTGTAACCTAGTCCGGAAAAAATTAAATCGGTACCGTACTGAAAATATGACTAGAGCAAAATGGCGACGACTACTCGTTGACCTGACCGTTGTACCCGCGTCCGACTCCGAAATATAAATAAACCGCCCGGTATCGTACAAGGCGCACCGTTTCAACTTGAATACTTCTTCGTACAAAGAAAAGTCGCAGCACGCGTGATACACCGAAAGCGTTTTACTAAAAAAGACGGAGATAGACTGGTTTCGCAGCCTCCGTAGTGATCTACTGTTGTGTTGAAACCTCGCTACAAGAATAACCCATTCACCACGTGTGTTCGTGGAGAGAAAGGGGAATGGAAATTTTGGAAAGGAGGGAACATAAAAAACAAAGATAGGAGCTTGAAAGTTGAAAGGGAAAAGATCATTCAGCCTGTTCACAACCAAGGAGGATTAATAGGATTAGAAGCGGTAGAGCGACTCCAAAATTGTTGTTCATAGGTTATGCCTCCAGCTTTCATAACTCCATTGGTGAAAATAAAATAGCGCAAAAAATTGTCAATAGTACTCCCTTCCAACGTGATTTTACATTAAGTATCATTCCGCCTAATATTTCGCTATAAAATAGAGCTTGCTTTCACAAATATATATAAAAAACAAAGCATATGTTTTTGATAGGCATAAAATCGGTTCGGTTTTTTTCCTTTTGCTCTATTTAAAATTGAACAATTAATATGTGGTTTTTTAAAAGATAGCGATAATGCAAGTAAATAGAATTTTGTACTTTTAGATGAATTAATATTATTAAATATTATTAAATAGGTTTTTGTATGGAATGTTTTAGAGGTGCCAACCCTTCCCCATCAGATAACCGCCAAAAAACCAGCACCCATAATGGGCCGCAGACTTTTAAAAAATATTTTAACGTTAATAAAATTTTAAGAGTTTTCAATATCACTATGAATTAGATTATTATGGTTAATTGCTAATATTAATCAATATAATAATTATTTATGTCGGCTTGTAGATAAAGATGATGGGCTTACGGTGGGAACGAGGTGGGATTTCCAACACTATGCCAGTAGGAAATGTAATTTAAAAGAAAAGCGTTTTGATTTATATATGAAAAGTAGCTATAATGCAAATATATTCTCTTTTAACATTATGGAATTCATAATATCTCTTATTCAAAGATGTTAAGTTGAAAAAATGCATCAAAACAATTACGATGGCGGTTAACTGACGGTTATATGCTGGCAGATTTTATTTACTGGTGGCTTTGAACATAAAGCCAGCAGTATGCCATTGCCAACGGTCAACCAACCAAGCCGCCCTTTTCCCAACCTTTTGCCAATAGGCCTGTGCTACTAGGGATGTATTTTTGTTAAGATCATACCTTGTAAGTAAATTTTATATTTCTATAATGAAGAACATACTTCGTTATAGACATTTGGTTAGGAATTAATTTCGGATTTGATTCTTTAGGAGGTATGTTAAATTCATCTAACACATCTCGACAATATTGTGAAAGTTGAGAAACCTGAACGCTCAGCATTTCGAGAGCCAATGGGAAATCCGATATAAAAGTATGAATTTCCGGGAGGTAAAGAAGGTCGCATTCGATGATGTATCCTAGATTATTATCATCGGGTATTTTGGGGATTTTTGTCATTAAACTATTTAATTCCGATTCGGGGACCCACTTAAAAACCGTCAATTGGTAAATAATCGCTTAAACTTGTTCCGTATCTGAAATGATAAACTAACCTTAACCCTGTAACCGTCCTCAGCCAGAACTTCCTACCCGGGAAAAAACCGCGTCGTCTGCCTTACTCATATATTATTTTTTATACTAAAGTTTGTATAAATGCCAAATTGTCCCGAAGTGGCGCCTTAAGCGCCACTGCTGTCAATGTTAAAAAAAAACATTTTTGGCGGAAATAAAAGACCCCCGCCTCCGCCTGTAACGGAGTAGTCAGTTGCGGGTAGTTCAATTGTATTCGCGCTCCGAGTTCGGACGTGTTTTTTTGTTTCAATAAATTCAAAGTATTATTATTCTACCACTGCGTTTATTTTTCAACAATGTATCATTTGGTAAATATAGTTAGTCATGGACAATAAGTCCTTTAAACGGGTAACCTGGGAACTTCTTCAATTGCTAGTTTTATTTAATTTCTTTGTGAGCCGGGAAATTAGGCCCCCTTTCCTACATTTTAATTTTACGGTTACATAAAGTGGCGAGCTTGCCAGGATCCGTTAAGACTGACATTACCATTTGTACTTAAACGCGTACTTGTGAACATTACTTGTGCCATTGCTTGAACTCATCAACTGTCGCGTCATGAATCCCGCCGATCCGCATGCTTTAATCGCCGCGATTAACGCGCAGTTACCGGGATCTTATACTCCCCCGAGGAGGAACACTCCTCCAAGCCTTGGTACTAGTCCTACGCATGGACAAGGAAAAGCGGCCGGAGGAATCCCACCTCCGCCGCCGCTACCGCAAGGTGCAGCGTCCAATGTTTGGATTCAAACTATTCAAACACTTGCAACTACGTTAGCGAACATAGGAACTAGACCAGCCGCCAAAAATAGGCCAAAACACCCCCTCACTTAATATTTAGTGGTGTTGAAGGTGAAAGCGCGCCGGAATTCCTTCTGACTTTGACGGAATTCGCTGAATATCACAGCATGACGGGCAATGACATTATCGCGCTTCTCCCCCAAATATTAAGGGGCCGTGCCTTAATCTGGTTTAGAGACATGAATAGGCCTAATCAAGTACTAACGTGGCGTACAGTAGAAGGCGCGTTAGAGACTATTTCTTTTCGGTACGAGCGGAGGAATCCCTCCGCAAAAGAAATAGCACAATTTAAACAATCTGACGGTGTGTCTTTTGACGCGTATATCGCTACAATTACCGCGATGAATCAAAATCTACGCGTTCCGTACACTGACTCTGAACTTGTTGGTATTTGCAAGAAAAATATCCTCCCCGAGAGACGCATCCATGTCTTCAACGACAACATAAGAAAATTCTCCCACCGCCGCGGTTTTTACTAAACCGCCGGGGGGAGGGGCAAAATCAAAGGTTGCGACACCTAAAGCAAGAAATACCAACAGACCAAAGACTCCGACACAGGTTAAGCCCGAGCAAAACGACTTAAGTCGTGTAGAGTGCTATAAATGCGGACTCTTAGGGCATTATGCCACCACCTGTCTGGACAAACAAGAAGTCGCGCAAAGACAGGCTTCGGAAAACGCGAAGACCAAAAGGGGATCGTCTTCCCGCCGCGCGAAGAAAGTAAAGCCCCTTATGGAAATTGGCTCTATGGATGTGCGTCGCTGTGAAGTTGATCCTCCCGTGGCCATAGAAGCCGTGTATTCGCATGGGACTTTCGCGACTAGACTGGATTCAGGCGCTGATGCGTGTTTTATCAGCTTATATCAGTGGCGTAATTTAGTCAGAACTTTAAAACCAGACTTAGTACTTCCGGAAGAAGAAGAGACTCAATGTATAGTGTTAGGCGATGGACGTTATACCTTCACAAAGGGACGCGCGCGAATAGACTTCCGCTTAGGACAGTTGAAACTAACGCAGGAATTTCACGTAGTTCCCTCACTACCGAACGATTTTATTCTGGGAAAAAATTTCCTGTATAAACATCGGGCGATTTTGGATTTTGGTACGAAAACGTGTCAGATTGACGGAACAACGTTTCCATTCGTACTTAATCTCCCTGGGTTAAAGACTCCAACACCTCAGATTATCGAGGATGTTGAACAAGCTGTCGCGTCGCCTACACTTAGTCCTACTCAGAAGGAAGACTTAAAAACTCTTTTATTACGATTTCCAAAACTATTTGCGGAAAAAGCGGGAAGCACTTACTTAGTATATCACGAGATACATACTACCACCGATGTTCCCGTTAGTCAACGCGCGTATCGTGTTAGCGACGAGAAAAAACGGATAATTGAAGATCATCTTCACGAAATGATCCGCGACGGTATCGTGAAGCCATCCGTTAGTCCTTACGCGTCGCCAGTGGTACTTATCCACCAGAAGTGCGGAAAGATACGTTTCTGCGTCGACTATCGCGCTTTAAATAAAGTGACCGTGAAAGATCCGTATCCGCTTCCGCGAATAGAAGAATTATTAGGAAAAATGGGTGCCCCGAAGTTCATCACAGCACTGGACTTAAAGAGCGGCTATTGGCAGATAGATCTCCATCCGCAAGCGAAAGCGAAGACCGCTTTTATCACGCATGCGGGGAAAGTACGAGTTCGAGGTACTTCCGTTCGGTCTATGCAATGCGCCGTCGTCGTTTCAACGACTCATCGACGAAGTCTTCAGGGATGGACATCAATTTTCCATCTGTTTCTATCTGGATGACATCGTCATTCCATCCAGTACTTGGGCAGACCATTAGCAAGCCTAGGAATATGTCTTTCACCGACTGTCTGAAGCGGGACTTCAGACGAAGAAATGTCGCTTTGTGCAAAGCGAAGCCATTGTGTTAGGGCATATAGTAAATGAACGAGGGATTCACATTGATCCCTCCAAGACTAGGGCTATAGTAGACTTTCCCGTCCCAAAGAACGTGAAAGAAATCCAAAGATTTCTGGGCATGGCGGGATGGCACTCTCGATTCATCCCGCAGTATTCCAAGATCGTTGCCCCATTTAACCATCTCAAGAAAAAGGACGTTCCGTTCCAGTGGAAGAAAGAACAGCAGGAAGCGTTCCAGGCCATCAAGGATGCGATCTGCATGGCGCCTCCTTTAGCGGCTTACAACCCTAAGTTGCCGTGTATCCTGACAACGGATGCTAGCGACGCTGGACTTGGAGCTTTCCTGTCCCAAATTCAAGATGACGTTGAGGTACCTATTGCCTATGCCAGTAAGCAACTGACCGACGTCCAGAGAAGATATACCACCACGGAAAAGGAATGTCTTGCCATCTATTGGGGAGTTGGAAAGTGCCGGCCATACTTGGAGAATATAACGTTTTCTGTGATCACCGATCACAAAGCGCTCCAGGGGCTATTTACTTTGAAAGAACCAAATTCTCGACTTGTTCGTTGGGCAGTGTACTTGCAGACGTATGACATCAAGATCATACACAAGAAGGGAGTTGAGAACAAGGTTGCGGACGCATTATCAAGAGCGCCTGTTTCGCTATTAGCCATGTCCTTGGAAGACATGACTTCATCGTCCTCGTCAGAAGATTCCAGTCCAGCGGAATCCTCTTCAATGACGTCGAGTTCGTCCTCAACCAGTAGCGGATTAGCTCCTCCCGCCAATCACACATTGTACCACTCTTTCACACTAGAAGAAGTACGAAAGGCCCAACAAGATGAACAAGCCACAAATGACATCATAGTCCAGTTATCAGGAGATAATCCTCAACGACATCGGTACTACGAACTAAAGAACGATGTCTTGTATCGCAAGGCATATGGTAGACAACCAGCGAAGATCTATTTGCCACAGCGGTTCCGGAGGGACGCCATCCGCTTATTTCACGACCACCCTCTATCTGGACATCGAGGTCGGGATCGTACCTTCGACAAAGTACGGACCAGATACTGGTGGCCATCGTTCCGGCAGGACGTTACCGAGTACGTCCGCGGATGTCCTTTGTGTCAAATGCACAAGGCCCGCAATAGAAAACGTCCAGGTCTTATGCAGCCTATGGCCATTATTGAGCCATTTGATTTGCTGGGAGTGGACATAATGGGACCTCTACCAAGAAGCCGTCACCATCACAAATACCTCCTGGTTTTCACGGACTATGCTAACAAATTTGTCGAACTGTACCCGATGAAGAACATCACCGCCAGAACGTGCGCGAAGAAACTCGTCTCCATGATAGTTCGCTACGGATGTCCGAAAGCCATCGTAAGCGACAATGGGACACAATTCGTTTCTCAACTTTGGAAGGACATTCTCAAAATGTTCAAAGTCAAACCACGATACATCACTCCGTATCACCCTCAGAGTAACATCGTGGAACGCACAAACAGAGTTCTGGGAGAAATTATTTCGATGTTCGTTTGTCGAGATCACCGAAGATGGGACGAGAACTTACCATTTATCCAGTT
The DNA here is from genome assembly GCF_054372755.1 of Phalangium opilio. Taxonomy (NCBI): domain Eukaryota; kingdom Metazoa; phylum Arthropoda; class Arachnida; order Opiliones; family Phalangiidae; genus Phalangium; species Phalangium opilio. The sequence continues at coordinate 1,788,669 of NW_028324237.1, read as the reverse complement.
CGCCATCAACTCGACTACACATACCACATCAGGAAGAACTCCTTTCTACCTTAACATGTGTAGGGAACCGAGATTTCCCTGGGACTTGGACGTGGGTATGACAGTAGCGGACTTTGTTGAAAGGTCCGCATCGCTCTCAGCTTTAGCAAAGCAACTTGCTTTGTATAAAGAACTTGCCAAGAAAGCACAAGCACACCAGAAACGCTACTACGATCAGAGGCGGGAAGGGATTGTATTTCCCGTTGGTGCGCTTGTCTGGAAGGAGACGCATCCCTTGTCTCAAGCGGCACGTGATGTCGCCGCTAAGTTATGTCCCAAATGGGATGGTCCCTACAAAATCGCAAAGAAGATAGATCGATTGCGATATCATCTAGAAGACCCAGAAACCGGAGAAAAGAAAGGAATCGAGAATATCGCTCATTTAAAGCTGTATTGGTCAAACAAAGATGTCTGCCAACCGGACGGAAGCCAGACATCCTCAACTTCAAGCAGTTCATCTTCTACATTGTCACAGTCCGTACCTATACTTCAGGACGTTGGAGTCAGTACTGGTGACAGTACTGGTGACGAACGTCGTGAGACTCGACGAGAAAGAAGACAACGACTGTTGAGAGACCAAGAAGCACAAACTGAGTCGTCTGGAGAAACATCTTCCTCAACCTCATCTTCATCCAAGGATGATGATGGATCCTCTTATGTTCCCTCGGAAGAAGTACCAGATCTACCTGCGGAATCTGAACCAGACGCTTTCGCCTTATTCTCAGATCCTCCAGCGGTTTTCCGAGTGAATCGGATACCGCCAGACCTTTCTCCACCTTCCTCTCCTGATAGGAGCTCGAGGGAGAAGTCTCTCCCTCCAACCTCTCCTCTGTCTCACCCTGACGATTCCAGTTCTTCCTCTGAATCTGAGGAAGACGATACGGAATTGTCCAACCCTGTTCCCATAAATCCTATGAGATTTGTCAATCCTTTTCGTAAAGGATGGAAACGTGAGATAGTGCTGAGGAAGCATCCAAAGCCTGGAGGTCCTAACATGGACATTTATTATCACCCTCCAGCTAATCATCCGCATCAGACTCTTCGGTCTCGCGCAGACGTAGAACAGTATCTACGCCTGTATTCAATCACAGATGTGACGTCTAGTGATTTTAATTTTGCCCGTCAAGCAATCTCGCGAGAACCATGGGAGACTATTCGGAACGAAACATAACGTTTTGACGCCGCCCATGGAATTCGCCATCGCGAGAATCAGCAGAGACAGAAGACTGCTGCCGAGACCAGGAAGCCCTCCTCGCCGCCTGCCCAAGACTCAGCGGATTGGAAACAAGAGTGCCGCAGCAGACGACTTTTCTTTGGGGGGGAGGATGTAACCGTCCACAGCCAGAACCTCCTTCCCGGGAAAAAACCGCGTCGTCTGCTTTACTCAATTTATATTTTTTATACTAAATTTTGTATAATGCCAAATTCTCCCGCTGTCAAACTGTAAAAAAAAACATTTTGTCGCGGGGATAAAAACCCCGCCGGCAGTCAGTCTCAGGGTCAGTCTTTTGTATCCGCGCTCAAGTACAGACGTGTTTTGATTAATAAAGACAAGTATTATTTCGATTACGAACTGTGTCTTCTTTCGACAATGGACTACTTGGTAAATATAGTTAGTCATGGACAATAAGTCCTTTAAACGGGTAACCTGGGAACTTCTTAATTGTCTAGTTTAATTTAAATATCTTTGTGAGCCGTGAAATTATTCCCCCTTTCCTAGTTTTAAATTTTACGGTTACACGCTTCCAAGATTTTTAGGATATTTGTTTCTTTAATTTCAAAATTAACGGGAGGTAAAGAGGAAAATTGGGTAATTTTTATTGATTCTTCAACTTATATACACGATGCAACATCAAGGAAATATCTTCGGTCGATTTGAAAATTTAAAATAAATTAAAATTTCATCGATTAAACGAAAGCTGCTGCTCCTGAGTATTCTTCTAATGCCCTGCCATCCGGGCTTTCTGGTGTGTAGTCCGGGTCCAGGTCTGGGATTTCTGGGCTGTAGTTGGGGTCCAGGTCTGGGCTTTCTGGGCTGTTGTTCGGGTCCAGGTCTGGGCTTTCTGGGCTGTGGTTCGGGTCCAGGTCTGGGCTTTCTGGGCTGTGGTTCGGGTCCAGGTCAGGGCTTTCTGGGCTGTAGTTCGGGTCCAGGTCTGGGCTTTCTGGGCTGTAGTTCGGGTCCAGGTCTGGGCTTTCTGGGCTGTAGTTCGGGTCCAGGTCTGGGCTTTCTGGGCTGTAGTTCGGGTCCAGGTCTGGGCTTTCTGGGCTGTAGTTCGGGTCCAGGTCTGGGCTTTCTGGGCTGTAGTCCGGGTCCAGGTCTGGGCTTTCTGGGCTGTAGTCCGGGTCCAGGTCTGGGCTTTCTCGGCTGTAGTCTGGATCCATGTCTGGGCTTTTTGGTCTGCAGTCCGGGTCCAGGTCTGGGCTTTCTGAGCTGTAGTCCGGGTTCAGGTCTGGACTTTCTGAGCTGTAGTCCGGGTCCATGTCTGGGCTTTCTGAGCTGTAGTACGGTCCAGGTCTGGGCTTTCTGAGCTGTAGTCCGGGTCCAGGTCTGGGCTTTCTGAGCTGTAGTCCGGGTCCAGGTCTGGGCTTTCTGAGATGTAGTCCGGGTCCAGGTCTGGGCTTTCTGCGCAAAAGCCCATATCCGACTCTGGGCTTGCTTGTCAGATTCGCATGTTGGGGTCTGGGCTGCGGAATGTATCGAAGCGAACCTTATGGAGAATAATTTCGTATATAACTTACCGGAGAAGAGTTTTTTCGGTAGTTGTAATTAGAATACTAAAGATAGAACTTTTTACCACCATTATCATCGTTCGCAATACTCAGGCGACATTCGTGATTAATGATGCTGCCGGCCTCGTCCAATATCATTTCCCATTTCGAAATGAATTTAATTTTTTGACTTTAAATTCCATTAATTTCGCCCAATTTATATCGAAAGTTTGTTCTGAATGAAGAGTCGTTTTGGTAGATGGGCTTTTGCTATGATCAGTCTGTTGTACTATACGACAACGTTTGGCTCCTCGCTTCGAAAACCTTTTTGTAGAGGAAGGAACTAATTAAGTCCGTAATGAACGAACGATAGAATATTTTCTATAATAAATTGTCGGTGCTTTTATTCTAAAATTTTTGATATAACCGACTCCGACTTTATTGGGGATGTTAAATATTTTTAAGAAGGACTCGAAGAGAGAGAAATTGAAAATTTTGCAGATTTTCTATCGGTAGGAAATAAAATTTTGGCGAAAGTCAAAACCTAATCTGACTTATCTGAATCAAACCTAAATCAACCAAACCTAACCTAGGTTCATTGTTTTTAAATAATTACCTTTAACGAAATAAAATTGAATATGACAAGATGTTTGTAATATATTTCAAAATAAAATTTTATTCGCCCAAATCGAAGTTCTGCCGTTTTTATTGACATTAAATTGTCGCTTACCCAATTTTAAACTCTTCCAATTCTCAACACCCTCCCTATTTTCGCACACCCAATTTTCAACGTAACAAATTGTCGCGATCCCAACTGTCGGACACCCAATCGTCGTCACCCAAATGTCTTTCACAAAAATGTCGTGCTCTCATACGGAGAAGTATAATTTAATATCGTTATAATATACTAACTTTAACGCGTTAAAGCCCTAAATATCGCGTCGCCGAGTATACGTCCAATTTATCCTGCAACACTTTACTAAAACAGCGAATAAAACAGCGGCGAAATTAGAAGTAATATTTTCTATAATATTAAACCTAAACTCTGGTTTCTCGATATCTTTCAAATGCCTCAAAGTGTCTATGAAACGTTTCGCGCTTAAAACCATTTTATTATAAGTGTGGTTACACATATTATGATGCACGGCTAGAGCTTCCAAGAAGCCTTCCCAATTCTTGTGACTCGTTGTGTCGCTAATACTTAAAATCGGTCCTAAGTATTTTTTATAACGTGCATGCATTCTTTGCTAATACTATAGAACGGATCCTTGAAATTGGCCATTTGTTTTATGGTGAGAAACGCTTCTTTTACAATGGAAGTCATTGCACTGGTGGCAGTTGTTTTTTTTTTCATATATACCGATAGAAGATTTGAAAGAGTGGGTTAATTGTAATAGCAAATTTTTCGCTTTTTTACGACTCGCTTCATTATCCCAAGCGGTTAAGTCCGTAGTTTCCAAGTCCCAATAACACTTAATGAAAAGTTCCATTTCACCGTCGAAACTGACCTTATTTATAGTCGATACAGGAGATTTGTTCTTGCGTTCTTTCGCTGCTGTTTTTAATTCGGAAGCGTCATCCTCGCGCTTCCCACAAAACTCCATCATGAAACACTCGGCTACTTTTCTGTACTTGGTCGGAATGACCCCGTACAATAATCGGTATTCGATTAAATCTCCGGATTTTTAAATGAAATCCTCGTCCAGTTCATCGGAATTAGTTTTAAAGTGCTTACTTTTAACGTAAGAATTTTTTATAGCCGAATCTCGCAAGTAAGTCCCCAACGCGAAGGAATCTACCATTTTCTCTTTATGAGCTATTTCGTAAAGAGACGTTAAACCGAATTCTTCGGGATAATATAATTTGTTTTTTTTTTGTAAGACTCGTAAATTCGACGCATCTTCATTCTCGTTGTCCATGTCGTTTCTGTTATAAAATTTTACTTCTTCATAAATTTTACCTTTTTTAACGTCTTTCATATTTCTGCGTTTAGTTTTTTAGCGGTTTAAGAAATTTTTGGGGGTAATTCTTTTAATTTAATTTTTCTATTCTCGAATTGGGTATCGACCGCGTTCACGACCGAGTCTACAAAGAAATTTTCTTGTTTTTTAGCCTGTCTATTTAAAGGTTTTTTTCTTTTAGACTAGATAGGTTGTAAGTGTTTTCGTCTTCCGACGTTTCTTCCGAATCGGTTTCGGGAACGCGTTTTAAAATATCGCTTATCTTTTTTTTAGCATTTTTATTTTCTTTTTATTTTTTTACCGTCAATTTCGTCATCGGATCCAGACTGTTCACTAGAATCCGATTCCGACGAGGAGCTAGAGTCCTGCGACGAATTAGGATCGCTTTCCGAATTCGTTTCTTCATCAGCACTCGATTCCGAATTCGATTCTTCATCAGCACTTGATTCCGAAATCGATTCTTCATCAGCACTCGATTCCGAATTTGATTCTTCGTTATAATCCGATTCCGAACTCGATTCTTCATAATTACTCGATTTAGAATTAAATATGATCTTTTCGATTCGCTTGATGTTTCTTTTATATCTAACCTTACTGTCAAAGCCTTCGTTTGAATCTGTTTCGGAAGTAGCAATCTCGCCGTCGCGAGATTTACGCGCCGCGTCATTTGCGACGATGTTTGGATCGGATTTTACAGCTGGCTCGTTTTCCGAGATTTGAACGCGTTCTGTTTCTTTTTGTTGGTCGTCTTTCTTTTCCGATGAAGGATGAGTCATGTCATTAGTTTGCGGCGAAGATGGAAAATCGTTCGCCGCTAGCGGAGTTAGTGAATGGTACCCTATTAGATCGTCCGTCTGCGGCGGATTCGGTGGATTGTAAGCTTGTAGATCGTATGTTTGTTGGTGGTAAGCTTGTGGATGGCACATCTGAGGATGGTACGCTGGCGTGTTGTTCGCTGTTGAATCACAGTTTCGCGAAAAACTGGAATGGAGCGCTCGAGAGTAGTCCGTAGGAGCTTCGTAATTTTCGAGATACTGGGTCGCCATGAGATTTTCGTTAAATTGAAAACGAGAGTTCACATCTTGGACATTTTCGCCGTGCTATTACTACCCGTTAAATTATAGATATTCGTGAGGCTTTGATTATGATATTCTTGGGAATTCAGCGAAATCTCGAAACAATTTTTTTCTTGATCGATTGATGACCTGACAGTCTCTAAAATGGCATCGATATTTTTGCCTAAGCTCTTATCGTACTGAAGTTCGAGGATATCAAACGTTTCGCCATAAGGAAACGATGGTTCCATATCAAAACGCATCGTAAAATCGTCCATGTTAGTCTCCATCTGTAGAAAGAGAGGAATAAATATCAAAGTTGAAATTAGTACGAGCAAGATAATTAAGTCTCGAGATATAATAATTAGAAACTAATGTAAGTCGGTTAAACAAAAGACGAGGTTATTGAAAGAGTATTAAATATGTTTTAATATCTCCAGAAGGACCTATTATATTATTTGTCATATCAGGGGTGTTTAGGGAGAAGAGAAAGAGATACAACAAAGTTAAGAATAGATTAAGAAGCATCTGGCTACGCGAAAGCCGTGCCCTCGTTAAATGATTGTTTGGTGGAGTCAGGAACATATTTATTACTGGATCTTTTTTTGTATATTAGTGCTGACATGTTTGCATTTTTCACGTGGAATTTCATGTAATTAGGCTTCTTGAAATAATCAAGGGTAAATCAATAGGTACGGGGGGGGTAAGTGTCCAAACGCAAGCGCCGGTATTTTCCATGTAATGCATCATCGCAAGGTCTACAGATAAAGTATAAGGGCAACGGCCCATTGGATTTTGGGCGAGCTAATGTTAAAACAATTTTGTTCGCTGCGGTGTTTCTACTTGCGTAATCTACGTTGGTTAGATCGCCTACGTTTCGTTGAAAAAAGAGTCAATAAATCTCAAGAATCTAAGAGTTGAGGTCATTTTATGTTTCGCTCCTTAATGCTATGGATAGACAAAACGGGCCGATAAAACCTCGGAGTAGACGGTCTTCCCTCACCTGAAATGATTTGAAAGTAGAAACATATCTAAACTCTAAATCAGTAACAATTCTGGGAAAGGGACACCGAGAAAAACGTCACATAAATCTGGCCTAATTCCAGCTCTTTTAGACCAAACGCCTGTAGAAATGTTTACCGGCTTGGGCAGTAAACGAATGCGATGACTACAACATTAAGGTTCTAAACAAAAAAAACAATTTAGGTTTTTTTAAAGCTAGATTCCCACTTGACGGAAAACACGACGGAAACCCGGCAGAAATGGGTGCGACCGAAAAGTCTTTACGCCGAGCCCGACGGAAATTGCGTTCGGCCGGGCCTAAGTTGTGTTCTATTTTTTCGATCGTATTCTGCGTTACGCCGGTGCCTCAGCCCGTTGCCTAAGCTATATCTTAGGCAACGCTCAGCCAATGAAATTATCCCAGTGACTACGTCATAAATTTCGAGAGCGAACAAACACACGCACGCGAGATCGATTGATAGCGGCCATTTTTTGTGGTTGACCAAGGCTTATCGAAAACATTCCACCAACAAACTAAAATTTATAAATGGATGTAAAAAGAGAAAAGATTTTAATAAGGAAGACTTTATTTTGGAGGTTAGAAAATATCTCTTCTTGTACGATCTAAGCGAAAAGAGGACAAAGATACCAATTCGGAGTGTGAAATAGATGTTATGAAACCACTCAAATCTGTCACCTGACCCAAAAATATGTACCGCCAAACTTAAAATTCAGTTTTAGTGTGAATGGTCTACTGCCTGACGCCGGCGTAAGTTAAAATTTCTACCGTCGGCTGTGTAAAGGCAACGCGTCGAGAGACTGTTCACACAAATTTTCGTTACGCCTGTTAAGTAAGGTACGATATGACCATTATTACGACCCTAAACCTGGGGGGCATCTTGTTTTTTCATAATTTCTGGACGTTTTTATTTTTTAAGGTCCTTTTCCGATTTGTAAGTTTTAAAGAAGCGTCTTCTAGAAATTATTCGCGGAGTGTAAGGAAAAATATTAAAAATATGACTTACCCAAGAGAGAGAGAGAAAGATTTTTAATGAAAAGTTGGTGGATTTCCCTTTCTTTTATAGTCCCTAATGGTAAATTGGAAATATTTCTTATCTTAACTTTTCACTAGATGAAATAAAAATTTATCTTGTATCAATACATTTCTTCATAACGACTTTTAACCTTTGCGCGTACTTAAAATTAATTTCGAGAGTACTTGTTTGATTCAATATAGTGAATTTTACATATAATAATAAAATTAAGATAATTGTTTTTAGAATTATGATCTGTACCTAAAAAATTCCAGTAAGGACGAGGTAGTTTATCTAGTATCAATTAATTTTTCCATTGTGACTATTAACCTTTACTCACACTTAGAAATTAATTTTGAGTGTACTTTTTTGATTAAATATAGTGAATTTTATATATTATCTTAAGATTAAACTAACTAGTTTTTAAAATTATGAACTGCACTTAAAATATTTGAAGTGCCTCTTTGAAATTTAATCCTAGTTGGGTGGGGTCAGGTGTGTCTAAAATTAATAAAGAAACATGTAGTTCAATCATAAGAACAAAGTACTTAATTTTTTTTGGAAATTATACTTTTGAGACAAATTTTGTACTTAAAACTTAACCGATCTTTGAGATAAAAAAAAGGTTAAAATTCGCCAGACTGAACTGACTGAAAGTTATTCTTTAAGCATTTTCTATTTCGGTAAGTTTTGAAGTTTCAATATTAGTACTATCCTCCCAGGGGCGCCGATCATTATTTTTTCCATGGGGGGGGGGCTGTGCCCAATGCAACACCACAGAGTTAAGCAAAAATTAGAATTCCTTATAGGAAAAATAGGAATTATAGGAGAAAGTGTGTTTTAATAGGAAAATATATGAGAAAAAATCCTCATATAATTGAGTCTTTTTCTTTCAACTTGTTCCATAATGTTATGCCACGGAATTTAGCTCTTTTCTTTTAGACCAAGAGCCAGTGGCCTGGATCTTCCCTCATAAAGTACAAAAGTTCTGACCATTGGAATGAGTTCAGTTTTGATGCTCATTAATAGATTTGGCCGTCTTACGCGTCACAGCTGGGGAATTTGAGGGAGGCGGGGTCATGTTTGACCCTAATGAGGTATGATTTCTTACTTCCCCCAGTAGCACAAGCCTTCCGCATAACAGTCGGTTAAAGGTCGAATAGTCGGTTTACGGTCCAGTCAGCTGTACCATGCTTATTCCGACACTTTTCCGACTCATGAAGCCGACTACTTCTTTTAGTTGGCAATGCCGACATCTATCTGACAGTTGGAACTGTGGTGGTTTGAAGTAGGCTTGCCTACCGTCTAGAAAATTCCAGCACATTTTTTGCCAATTGATTACCGACTCTCTCGCGCTAGTCGGTATTGTGACGTTTCAGAAGAGTAAAATTAAAAGAATAGTTATGCTTAGGCCGTTTAGTAACCGACATTTATCCGACAGTTGGAACTGAGATGGTTTAAAGTAGGCTTGCCTACCGTTTAGAAAATTCCAACACATTTTTTGCCAATTGATTACCAACTCCCTCGCGCTAGTCGTTATTGTGACGTTTAAGAAGAGTAAAATTAAAAGCAAAGTTATTCTTAGGCCGTTTAGTAACCGACATTTATCCGACAGTGGTGGTTTGAAGTAGGCTTGCCTACCGTCCTAAACATGTTACCCATTTTTGCCAATTGATTACCAACTCCTTCCCGCTAGTCGGTATGGACACGTTTTAAAAGAGTAAAATGAAAAACGAAGCTGTTGTATAGGCCTTCTTTTTCCGTGGGACGGTTTTTTTGACTTTTACTATTCCGCATATGCCACCAAATTTTTTTGTTATATATTTAACTTATACTATATTTCGACCCACAAGCAGAAGTTGATAATACTATATTTTTGGCAACACTAGAAACATAACGTTACAAAAAACTGCAAAGCAAGAAAACACATCTGATGTTCTAGTTTGAATTTTCCCTCCTGTAATTTCTCGGGTCAGATGACACGCCTCTGTTCTATTGGCGTAACTAAAATAACGCCATGCACGTCATCATCGAAGAGGGCGCTGCTAGTGCGAAAGCAAGTTAGCCTTTCCAGTATCTCTGACGCGGCTGGGTCGTTAGAATGTTTAAACGAGATTTTTGTGGTCGAAAATGATTAGTTCTAGGCTTGCTTACTTTTAATTTCATCGCTAAGGTTCTTTGTCACACTATATAAACTAGAAACGTCTTCGTTTGTCACGTAAGGTTTGAATTTTGTTATTGAATTATCAATTTATTTACTTTTTAGAGCCAGTTTTATGCATAAGCCTTTGCTTTTTTACCTAGCTTCTCATCTGCTGGGAACCACACCCCTATAAAGTGAAACCAAAACTTAAACGTTTATGTATACCTTCAGTTTCTTTGTTTGAATATAAAAGAAGCAAGTGTTTTGGGGTGCTTGGAGTTCAAAAACCTTATATATTAAAGATTTTTGGTTGTGAAAATAATACTGAATTCCAAAATAGATCTCAATTTGTTTTAGTTACAGAATTTTTTTGCGGTTTCAAACTTTTAAGAGAAAAATGTGTGAAATAATACCCTTTAGAATTGTATGTTTTTCTTTTTCCTTAAAGAAATCTGTAAGTGTATATCAGGGTTGCCACAGTACCTGGATATCCTGGAAAAGTCAGGGAATTTAAAAATGGGCCGAAAGGTCAGGAAAAAGTCGGGAAATTTTAAAAATTTTGGCAAATTCTGGGAACTTGATTTTAGTGGGTAAAAGTATTTATTGAAAGAGTAATGAAAGTTTCTCCTTATCCTCTCTTAACACAGAAAACTCCATGAGCAATCCTTAAAAATGTCTAGAATTGTTTTTATAAAGTAAATGCCTTCAATAAAGCTCTTAAGACTGTTATTTATAGTAAAAATTATTCTTATTCATTTTGGTGCAACAAATACATTGGAAAACTTAATGTAGAGAGTTTATTTAATTATAAGCACTTAAGACGTGCTGTAAAAATTTACCCTACCGCCTTAAAAGGTCTGGGAAAAGGTCAGGGAGACCCTGCATATTTTTCATTAAGATTTTTGTAATTTAAGAGATAGTAACTGCCTAAATCGAAGATATTAACAATGAATATTAATAAATGCTTTAATTGATGTAAATATTATACTCGCCCTGAAAAATTTTACTTTTGGTTAAAACCAATTAGCTAGGCAGCTAATATTTCCATTCGACTAGTCGTGTAATATCGAATACATTGTTTAATATTTGAAATTTTTATAATTGATGCTCAACCTGTATGTTACTTGAAATACTCAAAGTACAAATTCTAAAGTGATTTTCATTGAAAATGTATTAAAGAAATTTCAATACTTGGTATCAGTATCCTTTACTATAAGCGAATGAAGCCTCGAGTTAAGGTTTGATCGTCGCAAAAGCGTCGGACCTCTTGCTGACAGGCGGTTAAGTCGACTCTCAAACGTGTTGGATGAGGGTCCTATTTCATTCGTGTCGTAACAGTCGGTAAACCAGTGGGTCGTCGTCCCACCGGGCGGACATTTCGATTCTCAAACCCTTACTCTACCAGCCCTTTACCGACGATTTACCGTTCCTATACTAAAAAGCCGCGAAATCTTCGGATTGAGCGCGGCTTTAGGTAGGCATAATGACGCCGACCTATAGTCGGCCAACAGTCGTTTTATAGTCGCCTCATAACAGTCTGAAAACTGGCGGGCCGTCGTCCCGCCGGGCGGACATTTCGACTCTCAAACCCTTACTCTACCAGCCCTTTACCGACGATTTACCGTTCCAATAATAAAAAGCCGGGAAATCGTCGGATTGAGCGCGGCTTTAGGTAGGCATAATGACGCCGAAATATAGTCGGCCAACAGTCGTTTTATAGTAGCCTCATAACAGTCTGAAAACTGGCGGGCCGTCGTCCCGCCGGGCGGTCATTTCGACTCTCAAACCATTACTCTCCCGACTTATTAGTGACTTTTTACCAACTCGTCGGTAACACACAAAGCCGACCATGTAGGCCCTACGTCGGCAGTGCTACTGGGGTAGAGATGGGCCGATACCGATACCATATCGGTATCGGTTTGATATCGGTTTAATCGAAGGATCGGGTAAAATATCGGTATCGGTACGTATCGGTTTCCGAAGTATCGGATCATATCGGTATCGGTTTAAACTGGTATAGGCCCATCTCTATTATTTTCTGACACAAAAATTGGCAACTTTTTTGCTTAATTCCTGAATTGTTTTCTACTCTAAAAAGAAAGTTTAACGTTTTGTGATATTAAAGGAGAAATATAGCTATAATTTTCGTTTCTTTGAAATAGTTTCTATATAGGAACTTTTATCAAAAATCCAATTGTATCAGTACACTTACCGATAATAGATTTTACTAATTGAGACGATTACACTGCGTTATTGCATTAATATTTATAAATATTAAGGATTATATCAAGATCTCATTCTTGTAAAGAGAGATTGGTCGAGTTTACCTTCATCTTCCAGCCATTTTATCGATACACTAACACCGCCAGGTGGACCATCCATTCATTATTTATCAAAATTGTCGTACTCGATCTCGATGTGAGGGAAACTGACTCCAGAATTAGTAGAAATGTTTATTAGAGCAACAGTTGATAGTGCTGGTTATGTCGATATAAATATAGACCGAATAGTAAATAGTAAAATAGACAATAGTTATTCGATTATTATAACAAGGAAAATAGGAAAGGCCACTATTATATTCCTTAAGTGCCAGAACAACCAAGGCTTACGTTTGAAACTTCAGGTAAATAGCCATATTTTAATATAATACCACGTTATTTTTATCTGTTCCTTTCCCGATTGATAAAAAATATATTTTTAATAAGGCCGATCCGATGTTATTAATCTGAATCGTATACTAATACTTAACATTGTTGTCAATAGTTTCTTTCGACTTCTTGCCTAGGCCGACTCTCGAGTGGCTACTGGCCTGTCCATTTAACATTTTATTCAGTAATTTCCGGTTAGTAGGTGGTGCGCTAAACCCATACCCACCTCGATCACGCGCGTCACGACGCAACCTGCTCTCGCTATAGCTATAGCACGTGCAGCGCAGCGTCTGGTTGCGCGGATCGAGTGGGCTATGGCTAAACCGACTTAAACTCGGCCCCTCCCAGAAAAAAAGATAACTTTGACTTCATGGAAGCGGATTAGACTGACTCGAACGTTCTCTCTTTACTTGAATGAGATCTTGATTATATTGATATTTCAGATTCATTGAGTTTAAAAAACTGGATCAGTATTTCAGTTAAGCTTTGATATTGACATCGGTTAATTTACGATATCGGCTAACGATGCTAGTCTATTTATAAGATTAAGTCGTAAATTATAGTGTCATTTGACAGTATATAACTTCAAAATCGAGAGTTCGCAACGTTAAAGCAATGTTTAGTAGATAATACCATTAATCGTAATGTTTAGTAAATAATACCACTAATCGCAATGATTAGTAAATAATATCATTAATCGCAAAGTTTGGGGTGTAACGTAGTTTATAAACGGTTAAATAGAAAGCAAAATCTAGTGATCATTTGATTTTAATTGTTTACTTGCAAATAAATAGTTTTCTTATACTTAAATGTTTACATTATTTGAAATAATAGTCATCCTACTAAGAAGGGACATTCAATTTGAGCGCGGAAAAATTGTTAAATTTTACTTAGCAAGTTCTTTACGATAATCGGTAGCACCCTGCCCTTCCGTAAAATGAAAGTGAGTGGTTTTCATCAAAAATCTGTTCCAATTTTCAGCCTTGGGAAATCGAAATTTTGAGTGAATGTTATTTCCACTTACTAAAATTCTGGTGGTCGTCAAAAAGTGATACCAAGACTCTCTCATAGAAAATTTGCTTTGATTAAAGTTAATAAAAGAAATTTTAGTTTTATAATATGTCAACGAAATAAATATTTTTCCGTTTTCACATCTAGGTTTAGGCTCTGTTACACTCGACTGTAGAATATGGCAATTCGCAACTTAAACTCGAATTGCGTAGTTCCACGTACGCGTTAAAATATAAAGTGTCAGAAAGATAGCAATCAGCTTTAAAGTGCTATATAACACGCGATCTAACATTGCCACCTTTCAAGCTGGTTCGCATCTCATGAATATTTTCAGGGTTCTTGTTTTTCTTATCTAGTATTCTCACTTGAGCAGGGGTGAAAGATGAAAAACAGAACAATCAATATTCATGATGTAAATGAATTTATCCATTAGTCAACAAAGGAATCATATCTGAACTCGTGTTATTCTACTTGTGATTTAAAACTTTGCTAATGATCATTTTAAAACACGGAATCCTCAAGCGATTTCCAAAACATTACCTAGTAGAGGAATCGAATACTTAACAAATTGGATCGATTTTCTAAACCCTTCTAGTAGAAGAAAAACAAGTTAGAGAAATGAACATTTTACCTCACCGAGTCAAAATGAGAACTATCTTCTTACTTAACTACCCAACTGAAATAGTGATAAGCATTTGCCTGCTTTATAGCTAAAAAACAAGTTATTCAAGTGTAATAAAAAGTTCTATTCACAACTCGGATGCTATGAAAACACTTTCATTATACCTCAAAAGACAGAATAATTGCCAATTTTTCTAAATACTTCAGCTGAAATATCTCTTGCCGCAAAAAACGAGAATATGAATAAAATAATGAAAGTATTGCTTGATCAAACCTTTCACTACAGCGAACAAGTTATGGTAACGTCCCATGACTCTATTAATAAACCTAGAACTATTTATTTAACACCTTTCAGTGTCACATAGCACCTTTCAGAGTGTAGCATAACACCTTTAAGAGTGTAGCATAATCAGGGAGGTACAGGTGGGCCAGGCCCACTCTGCAGTTGGTTTGGCCCTCCCTATGAAATTCATGGGGGAAAAATATGGAATGGCTGGCCCTAAATATACTTTTGGTAGAAGACAGAACATCTAATTTCTGCGATAAAATGTTAAATGTGATGTGACGTCTTGGAATTTTTAAAAGTAATTGCAATTCTGATTTAGATGATTAGAAAATTCTTACCAAAATACCATTTTCACTAAGAGAATGGGCCATTTACCTGGAGGGAGGAGGGCACAAAAAATCTGCTTTTTGACCTCCAGGCAGCTTTTTTTCCTTGTGTGAATGGTATGAATCCTCCATGTGTGAAAAGCAGCTATATCAGGCTGAGAAATAAGCGATTTTTTTTAACTGGAGCTGTGGCCAGTAGAGCCAAGGTAGTTTAATTTAAAAGCTGGTCACTTACCATTTTTAACCTTCAAAATCAGGCTTTTATAATTAAGGTCAAATTATATTTTCTTGACAATATGTGCTTAGCTGATCTATGTGCACTTTAAAAGGCTAAAATATCAAAACAGACAAAATTGGTGGTACTTTTTAAAGAAGTCTCTAAGTCTTCAAATCAGAATCGTATTATCGTCGTCATCATCCCTTCGAAAAAGTACTCCGAATCCGAAATTTGGCGGATGCAGCTGTTAGTGAATCGTGGCAGTGAGTAAATATCGTTCGGCTGGATAGTGCGGTCAAATTGAATAGTTGCGTTGATAGTCGTCAATTTTAGACGAGCCTTAATAGTTGTGAAACCCAATTAAAACCGAAACCCGCTTTAAGATCTAAACAGCCTCTTATCTCTCGCGGGCCTTAGTCTTGACAAGATTCTTTCCACCTAAACCTAAACCCGATAAAGAATTGAGCCATGATGGTGAATCCCCTATTTTAAGCTCGATATGCAGTACAAATGATGGTAACCATTTTTTTGCTCTATGTCCAGGGACAGGATGGGGCTGATTAGCCATATAGCCTGGGGTGCATGAAGTGCAAGCGTTTGAGTTTTAAATGGCTGTAGAACCCGCATTGACGACATCCTCAGGTAGATTACTCCACGGAATGATCACTCGGTGATAGAAGGAATATTTGACCGCATATTTGAGAGCTGGAGTTTCCGGCTATTGCCACGCGTTCTTATCTTCGATGCCATATTTGTAGGGGTGTGCGAATGCCACTTTTTGGGTATCGAAACGGTTACCGAATACCCAAAAAACTTTCCTTATCAAATACTGAAACGAACAGTCGAAAACCGAATAGTTAGGCCTTGATTATTTTTTTTTACTTCCCGATTAATCGCGAATAGTTAAGTCTAGTATTCGCGAATAGTTAACCCTAATACTCGTGAATACTAGGCCTAACTATTCGCGACTAATCAGGTAGTGACCCTAATATTTGCGAATAGCTAATACAATTCAAGGAGAAAAACATTTAGAAGCTCCATAATTTCCAAATACCTCTCCTCATTGTTGGCCAAATATTTCTTAAAATTTTCCTAGGCACTTGCTGATAGTTTTTAATAGTCTTTTCGGTATTCAATATTTGTATCGAATAGTGAAAAAGGGCTTATCGAATACCGGATCGAATTATTTGGTTCGGTATTCGATAGAAATATTCGATTGAATAGGTTAACTGCACACCTCTAAATATTTGTAATGAAATCACGGAAATTCACCAAGTAACCTGTATGGTAGGATTTCACTTTGCGGTACCCCATCAACTAACAATTGTTTCTAACTAATTAGATCACCGGGAGTTCATAAAAAATACAGAAACCTTCCTAGCACGTCGCAAGTATTTTGGAAGATTTTAAATTTTATGTTGAAACTAAAGGCAATACTATAAGTAGGGGGACTTCAACTAATTGAAGGACTCGCAACGGTAGTATAACTTTGAAATATTAAAGACCTACTTAAACAATAGAGAAAATATTTTGAAAAACGCGTCAAACTCTTGAGTGAAGTAACAATATGAAAGCAATAATATTTAGGAAAGGTAACATTTATTGCTTTAAGTTACAATATGTAAGCAACAATATTTTGGAAAAGGTTTCAACCTAACCTAACTTATTTTTGCTTACATATTGTTACTTAAACCAATAATTTGACATTTTTTCCATACGCTATGTAAGAAAAAATATTTTCCACCAAGAATTTGACCCCTCTTTCAAAATATTTTTTCTATTTTCTTTCAGAAATGAATTGTTTCAGTAGGTCTTTAATATTTCATAGTTATGCTAACGTCGCGAGTCCTTCAATTTGCTAAGTCCCAATACTTTTATTGCAATATTGAGTGTGCAGTATGCCTTTAGTCTCAATAGTGGTTAGTACATGAAATTTAAAATTTTCAAAAATTTATTAAAAATACTTGCGGCACGCTAGGAATTGTTTCAGTATTTTTTAGGAACTCCCCATGGTCTAATTCGTCCGAAACCAGTGTTTGTTGATGGGGTAGCGTAAAGTGAAATCCTACCATCTGGACTCTGTAGTCACACTTTCACGGGGGTTTAACAGAAAAACTAGGGTTCTAAATCGGTAAATTGCCATAGTAATTTACCCGCGTAATTCTAATTTACGATTTTCTCGGGTAAAATACGAAAACGTAATCACCGTGTTAATTTACGACCGACTTCTTAATTTTTATGGGAAATGTTCCAAAGCTCTAGCCGCAAATAAAGTCCATTTTCCTGGGCCCTTCTGTGGCCCAACCTAACATTTTTAGTAGGGCTGTGCGAGTACTCGAATTTTCGAATAGTATTCGTTTAATTCGAATCGAGTAATCGCTTCGACGAATCGAATTTGACATTTGGGGAAAAACGAGTATTCGAATTACAAAACGATTATTCGAAAAGAAATTCGAATAACCGATTTAAATACGAATATTGTTTCCTTAACCGAGTAATCGTTTTCATGGGGTTAAATTCGAATATAAAACGAGTATTCGATTAAAAATGGGAGGAACTATGGTCACATGTCTGTAGTAGACATAATGTAAAAAAATATATATAGTAGACCTGGGCGAGAGATAACAACAGTAGACCAAAACTGATAACGAGCAACGTATATAAACAGGGGCAGACGGGCTTAAAGTTATCAGTTGACGGGTCACGGCTAGATGTAAATATTGTACAGAGACGCGTGCGGTGTGTTGCATTAAAACATAGAACCAAATAAATAAACGTTGATTTAAAACCAGTCTTGATTACTTTAAGCAACAGACACAACAATGGCGACGAAGGCGAGATCGTGATAATTGTGACCAGTACGAATCGCCATAACTACACGAAGAACTTATTCACCACGTTGTGGGGGACTTCCACTTTCCAACGCTTAAAAGAAAACGACCAAAGAAATCAGCATGTCTATGTTTGGCAAAGTCTACCCATTTCACGAGTCATCGCAGACGTGGGCAGTCTACTCCGAGAGATTAGAGCTGCTTTTCACAGCCAATGACATCGACACGGAAGAAATGGAGGGTAAGAAGAGGGCGATGTTCCTGACGGCCATTGGTGGTCCCACGTACAGTCTTCTGCGGGGATTATTGGCACCAGTCAAAGCCACGGACAAAACAACGAAGGAACTGACAGACACGTTATCCGCCCACTTCAATCCCAACCCGTCGGAGATCATGGAAACGTTCAAATTCTTAAATCGCAACCGCTTACCGGAGGAATCCACCACGATGTACTTATCGGAACTTCGCAAAATGACGGAATTTTGCAACTTCGGCAAATTTCTGGATCGAATGCTGCGGGATCGATTCATATGCGGCATACAAGACGAAACTATTCAGAACAGACTCCTCTCGGAACATTCCATATCACTGAATCAAGCCTTAGCACTAGCGCAATCAATCGAGGCAGCAGCTAAAAGCACACAGGAGATTAAGGGCAAAAATGGAAACCACATGGATGCAATCAACAAAATATCGCAACGGGAAGAACATAAAGGCCGGCCAGCCAGACGGTCGGATAAAACCCTATCACGTAGACCCACGGAATGTATGAGATGCCTATCGTACGAGCACCAAGCGATACATTGCCCATACAAGGAGTACACTTGCGACAATTGCAGGAAGAAGGGTCATTTGCAAAGAGCCTGCCGCAGAGGAGCCAGAACGAATTCCCACCGCGAAGTACACAGCATCATGCCACTATCCGAACAGCACGAAACGGTTCACACCATCCAACCATGTACCCTCGAGCACGGCGAGACACCCAGCGAATACTCGATGTATCACATTAAAGCTGGCAACTTCCCGACTCAACAACAACAATTTCCCCATCCAGATGGAACTGGACACCGGGTCGGCGTACTCTCTTATGCCTGAAGCAAAATTCACGATGGACGGACACAATTTAAAACTAGAACCATTCCACAACAACCTCCCCTCATTCTCAGGACATAAAGTGAAGATTCTGGGGAAAACTAACGTCAAAGTGGAATTTGACAGCAGAATCGAGACACTACCGTTGCTGATCTATGAAGGAGAAGGACCCACGCTCGTGGGTAGACAATGGATCTTGAACCTAAGAGAAGCATACACACAATTGGAACTTGATGACGAATCAAAAAAATCGTGGTCATCAACACGCACAAAGGATTGTACCAACCTAACCGCTTACCATATGGAGTGGCATCAGCCTCCGCACTCTTCCAGAGACACATCGAATCGGTTGTACAAGGACTAAAAGGAACAGCAGTCTTTCAGGATGACATTCCAATAGGCGGAAGAACGGTGGAAGAACACTTGGAAAGACTAGAGGCAGTCCTAGACGCGCTGGAAACGGCTGGATTGAAGTTGCGCAAGGAAAAATGTCAATTCCTCCAGAAAACGGTCGAGATCCTCGGACATCGTATAGACGAAGAAGGTTTACACCCATTGGACGACAAAACCAAAGCAATATCAGACGCGCCGGAACCTATAAATGTTGAGCAACTGCGGTCATTCCTTGGATTGCTAGGGTACTACCGAAGATTTATCCCGAACGTATCAACGAGGTTAGCCCCCTTGCACCAACTACAGGAGAAAGGAAGAAATTGTGAATGGAACGAACAGCAAAAACAAGCATTCAAAGACGCCAAAACAGCACTGCATACCTCAAATGTACTGGTCCACTACGACCAGGACAAGCCGGTCGTCCTAGCATGTGACGCATCACCGTATGGCATTGGCGCGGTAATATCCCATTTGGACGAAAAAGGCCAAGAGCAACCCATAGCCTTCACATCGAGATCACTCACGAAAGCTGAAAGAAACTATCCACATATCGAGAGAGAAGCACTGGCCATTGTATTCGGCGTAGCGAAATTCAAGAACTATTTGCTGGGCCGGAAATTCACTTTTCTGACGGATCATCAGCCACTCATAACCCTTTTTGCGGAAAACAAAAACATACCTATAATGGCAGCGGCAAGAATACAACGATGGGCATTGACGCTATCAGCCTACCATTACGAAATCCGATACAAGAAGGGAATACATCACGCGAATGCCGATGCCCTAAGCCGGTTATCGTTGGCAACACCCGAGTTCAAAACGCCTATACCGGAGGAGCATGTTTTCTACATGTCAACCTTCAGCGAATCCTTTCCTGTTAACTGCGAGGACATCAGACACTCAACTTTAAATGATCCACTGCTGAAACAAATCCTCCAGTTCACGAAAAGGGGATGGCCGAGAACGACATCTAAAGATTTAAAGGAATATCAAAGACGGAAGGATGAAATATCCATGACCAACGACATCCTCCTTTGGAACAATCGGGTCATCGTACCACAAACATACCAAGAGGCAATCATAAGAGAGCTGCACGGAACACATCAAGGAATGACGCACATGAAAGCAGTAGCCCGGTCGAAAGTTTGGTGGCCAGGACTTGATGCTCTAATAGAACAGACAGTCAAACAGTGCCCAGTCTGCCAAGAACATGCCCCGATGCCTGCCCAGAAGTTATCACCATGGAGAGAAACAGAAGCACCGTGGACCCGAATACACGTAGACGTCGCTGGTCCCATGGAAGGGAAATACCTGCTAATAATCGTAGACTCCTACTCCAAATGGATAGAGGTATCCATTTGTAACACAACGGCCACCTTGACCGTTACTGAATCACTTCGATAAATATTTGCGAGATTCGGTCTACCCGTCACCATAGTGTCAGACAACGCCACGTGTTTCAGCAGCAATGAATTCAAGGAATTCACGACAAAGAACGCGATACGGCACGTACTAACGGCACCTTATCATCCTCAGTCGAACGGGCTCGCGGAGCGTAACGTAAGGACGGTCAAAAGTGCGTTGAAGAAGATATCCGGAGAGAAGCTCGAAGCGGTCCATTTGATAAAAAAGGGGTTGGAAGAAAATGGGTCCGGAAGCCTAAACACAAGATTGGCCAGATTTCTGATGAACCACAGGAGAACACCAACAGCCACAGGGAAATCACCGGCAGAATTGATGTTCGGGAGAAAAATGAGGACACGGCTGGACTTGATTCATCCCCAAAACGATGAAATGGAACAAAAGAATCAAGAACCAAACACCGAAACCTTCAAGGAAGGGGAAACAGTATATGCTAGGAACTACGGCAAAGGATCCAAATGGATTAAGGGCAGAATAAACGGGAAAACAGGAACTACGATGTACGACATAGAAACGCTTCGAGGCACATTAAGAAGACACCGCGACCAGATCCGGAAAAGGAACGACACGGTTCCGGTTGCCCAGTCGTCGGTTCCGGTTGCCCAGTCGTCGGTTCCGGTTGCCCAGTCGTCGGTTCCGGTTGCCCAGTCGTCGGTTCCGGTTGCCCAGTCGTCGGTTCCGGTTGCCCAGTCGTCGGTTCCGGTTGCCCAGTCGTCGGTTCCGGTTGCCCAGTCGTCGGTTCCGGTTGCCCACTCGTCGGTTCCGGTTGCCCACTCGTTGCTTCCGGTCGCCCAGCCGTTAGTCTCATTGGCCAAACCAGAGAGCCATTTAACCACAGCAGATACAGAAGGAAAGAGAGGTTCCACAAACAAACCGCCGGACATTGATACCCAAAATCAGTCACTACGTCGATCATCCCGGTTGAGAATCATACCGGAGAGATTGGGCTTATAGAATTAAATTTAGTAGAAAACGTTATGTAAATATGTAAAAGAGTTGTAAAATGTTCAAAATCCTTTTATCTTCGTAAATGAAAAGAGGTATTGTAGTAGACCTAATGTATTTCGAGCGTTTATTTTTGGAATTTCAACGCGATTGCGCAGATCGCGGTGTTCGGTTTTTCTCTCTCGCTATATCCAGTCTTTACTTGGAGGAAGTAGGTGATATGGAATAATGTCTGACCTCTCTACCTTCAACTACGGAAACAAAGTCCTCCCAGCATATTCACCGTTTCGGTAGGAGCGTGTCAGAGTTTTCCCAGAGTCCCTTTACCTTGACCCTACGTCCCTACCTAACGGCAAAATATATACTTAATGCCGCAGATCGTACATTATCATCATGTGACTCCATCTCACCTCTTTCCTCCAAGGTCTTAGCGTGGGAAATTTCATTCTATACTAAACTCGTGGGAACCAAAAGAGAACGGAAAAAATAAATTCCATTCTACTACTAAAACTCTGGGAACTAGAACTAGAAGTTAAAGGAGCAAAGTAGTTGTCGGTCGCCTGTTCAGCAACTCGCCATCTTAGGTTATGTTAAAACTGAATTAAAGCTTTAACTCCTATTTGAAAAAATCTAAAAAATGGCGAAGCGTTGTCGCAAATCAAACGAGGATGACATTGAAGAAGACCAGTCTGCTAATTCAACACTAGCTTCGTGTAACCTTTTGGAGACAGAAGTGCCTTGTAACACTTGTTCCGACGGCACAAGAAAAAACAGGAGTGGTGTATGGGCTTTCTTTGAAAATTGTGGTACAGTAAGTGGCACTTTCATTACCAAATGCAAAATTGAAGGTTGCGGAAAAGTACTGAAAAGGATAGACAACAGTACGAGTTCGATGCTAAACCATCTAAAATTGAAACATTCGTTGAGCTACAAAATGATAGAAGAGCAACAGTTGGCCAAGAAAAAGAAACCAACTAGTCAAGGAGCACAAGTAGAACCAAGTTCCCAGATTGAAAACATCGTTTCACTTTTTGAGAAGAGTCAGAAGTGGCAATCTGAGCACCCTAAAGCAAAATCAATTACGAATACTTGATGGCCGTTGACATGCAACCGTATTCAATTGTGGAAAGGCAGGGTTTCCTGAAAGTGCTTCATACTATGGAACCACAGTATGAGCCCTCTTCACGAACCACATTCTCAAGAAAAATAATACCAGAGCTGTACGCACAAGTCAAAAACTTGGTCAATGAAGATATTAAAAGCATTCAAGGAATTGTAAATCATACTGAAGGAATTCAATCAATGTCATTCACAACTGATTTTTGGAGTTCAAGTGCATTGGACTCTTATATGTCACTCACTAGTCACTTCATCACCAGAGATTTTGAAATGAGGGAACTCACACTTAATTCCTATTTGTTCACTCAACAACACACGGGTGAAAACATTCTCGAATGAATGAAAACCACTTTAAATGATTTGAAACTAAGGCCATCTATGCCTATCTTTGTTATATCTGACAATGGAAAGAATACTGTAAAGGCGATGAGGATGTCCACATGGACACATATTCCATGTTTCGCACACACTCTGAATCTTGTGGTGAAGGACACCCTGAGTCCTGGGAAGAAAGATTTAGATGAAGATCCAGGAAGACCCAGAACATCAAAGCTTTCGAGCAAATGCCGAAGAATTGTTGGCCATTTTAAAATGAGTTACGTTGCAAATGAGAGCCTTAAGTTAAGGCAGAAGAGTTTAATTTTAAAACCACTCAAGGTCAATCAAGATGTTCCAACTAGATGGAATTCGACATATTACACGTTGAAAAGACTTCTCGAAATAAAGGAGCCACTTTCAATGGAGTTATCTTCTAACACAAAAATTTACAACTTAACAGGATTGGAATGGAACAAGGTCTTTAATCTTGTTTCCATTCTGAAGACTTTCGAGGAAGCAACAGTCCAAATAAGTGGAACTCTTTACCCTACATTGTCCCTGATTTATGTGATTCTTGATAGTTTGGAAATATCTCTCACTACTCCACTATTCTGTTCTGAAGATGAGTCAAAAACCTTGTTGCAAAGTTTAAGACGCAGATTTCCGGACTTGAGACAAAACAGCTTTACCTTCTATCAATGCTTTTGGATCCTCGTTTTAAAACGATTATTTTCAAGGATAAAGAGTCCAGTGATTTTGCAATCAATTTACTTAAAGAAGAAGCTGCCAGCTTTTCAGTTAACACAGCTACCGAAGACGAATCTGTTGAACAAACGTTTAGTGACGCTAACTTGAACATCAACACTTCAGGTATATATTAATTTTCAAGTGTGCTTAATTTAAAGGTTATTTACATTTTTGTTTGTCAGAAGAAATATACGGCCAGAGATCTTCACTCTTCAACTTGTATTATCAAAAGTTGAAAGAAAAAACCTGTAGAGCTGCTGGTGTAAGCGAATCTGAAATGATTAAACTATATCTCGAAGAGGACCCAATTGGACCTTTCGCTTTGAACGCGGAAACCAACGTAATCCTTAAATGGTGGAAGATGAAAAAAGAAAAGTATCCAAAGCTTGCTGAAATGGCCAGGTTGTACCTCTCAATTCCAGCAAGTTCTTTTGATAGCGAAAAAATGTTTTCAACGTTTGAAAACATCGTTGATGGGAGGAAATCATTGCTTCCTGAAAATGTTGAGAAGCTTGTATTTCTCCATAAAAATTTGGTTCGCAATCAGTACAACTTTTTCAAGAAGAATTAATAGTAAAATCTCCTATAAGGGCCTTAAGCTACGTTTTCATGGTCGCTTGTAGCGTGTAAATGACCAGCGTGCGAGTATTTTTTGCTAGCGTCAAAGTTCCGCGTGTAGTTTACTCGCTCGGAAACAAGCAATCATGTTTACATGGTAGCATTGAAAATACCCACTGGCGACATCTAGAGCTTGTTTACTAGGCTTTTTAAGATGGCGGACGAAGAACTACGAAATTTGCTGATTCGAAAGAAATTCTATTATTATCGCTATTAATAATAAAGAGAAAACAAAATATTAAACTACGATTTATTTATTTATTGAGTGAATAATTGCCCACAAAGTCAACAATGTGACGTGTGAATGGGCATCGTACATAGCTACAAATTGTCAAGGAGAAAAGAAAATTAAATGTAAATGTAAAAATAAGAGAACATTAACACGAAAGTAATCAAGAGCAATTAGTACAATAGCTGAGGGCACAAAAAAAAAACACATACAAAGGGAAATGTTGGTGGGTCCACCCGATATGGCGAAACCGTAAAACAGAGGGGGATTTCGGCTCTTTGGTAAGTTCTACTCATTTCGAATTAAGCCTTGGTCATATCATTATTATTTTTCTTTTAACTCAATTTCCCTATTTTTTCAATTCCTTCTTTTGATCCGCCACCGACATTTTACTGCTTTTTGACATTTTGCAACTGTACTAATGCCACGGTAAAAACGGTTCTTTAAAAATGGCGAACAAATAAATTTCCTATTGGCTCTTTCTGATCATGTGACACTCACACGCCGCTTGTAACCACCGCTTGCGCGTAAAATATCTGTTTCGATTTGATCGCGGCGTGTAGCGTTCGAAAATCAAAGTTTGGAAGCTCACGCTATAAGCGTATGCTTAGAGCGACCATGAAAATGAAAATGCTTGCGAGTTTCGCCCGTTTTTTACTCGCAAGCTAGTCATTTACACGCTACAAGCGACCATGAAAACGTAGCTTAAGTTGTGAGTGAAGAAACTATTACTTTATTTACTATTTTCCATTCTATTATTTTTTTAAGCAGCTAAGCTACGCTCCTTAACTTTTTTAATAATAACATTAGCAAGATTACTGCATTTCTATTTTCCATTCCATTACTGTATTTTTCTTTTTTTCGTGGAGAAGCTAAGTTACCCTCCTGTTTCAAACAATTTCACTATTCAGTTTACTGCATAATATTTTCATTTTGAACATAAATTTCTATTTTGAAAGTTCAAAATAAGTAACAAACTTGTAACTGAAAAGTAAATTTTTAAGGTCTTAAGATAAGTGCTAGTTCAATTCTTATTATTTTTCTGTATTACATATTTAAATTGTTATTTAAATATGTAAAATTATATTTCTTTAAATTATTAAGCGAAGTTCCGTTTTCTCTACATATCCCTGACTTTCATTAAACTGCTATATGTATTAAAAAAAACGATTAATCGTTTGGAATCGAATATTCGTCAACAAAAACCGAGTAATCGAACTTTCGAGTATTCGTTTTGAAAAAAACGAATTCTCGAATTAGATTTTTTGGAAAACGAGTAATATTTGTTTGAACGAGTACTCGATTCGCATTTCGAATAGGAGATTCACTATTCGATTCGTATTCGACTCGGTTTTGAAAACCACTATTCGCACAGCCCTACAATTTTCGACAGGCCCTGTGATTTTTATTTTTGAACACGCCATCTGGCGGAGCAAAAATGTTAGTCTCTATACGGGTCAATTGACGAGGGAGAAGCCACTCGGCAATAAAGTCTTTCTGAGGGTGTAAGATGTGAAGCGTATAACGCCGTATAACGCGGAAATACACTCGGGATTACTTTCTACAGTTTTTAATTCAATATTAGAACGGATTGTAGGCATATCGCCCGAATTTACGGCATTGAAACCTCCAAAGAGGTAATACCGGGAGAATACGCCAGTGGCTGATCCCTCGGACGACGCTATTTTCTCGATCCCTCGAGAGCGTCGTTCTGCAGTGCGAGCCGCTCAAGCGCGTCGTTCTGCAGTCCGCGACGTTCTGCAGTGCGGCTGCGGGGGGGGTCCTTCTGCAGCCTGCAGGGATGCCATATTGGACGGGAAAGCCGCCAATTGGGCTGCTTCTCTAAAATATTGGCAGGAATTCGAAATTTTTGACTTGTTTGGGCGGTTTTTTGGGCTTGTTTCCTATTGGAATTTATATTATGTACGTACTACGTAGCCAACATCGTATTTTCACAAAGGCTTAGAGCCGAAAGCCGATTGAATTCAAGGTTCGTAAAATAATTCTTCGCATTATTGAATTGATTATGGATTGACTCGATATTATGTACGTAGGTAACCTCGTATTTTAAGCTTAAGATGATACTGAGAATAAACTAATTAGATATTGCCGCGGCGCGTCAGGCAGCTCAGGCTCAGCTTTACCGGTACCCGGTAGTCTTATATTATGTACGCGGGGAGTCCTATCTTCATTGCTGTCGTCAAGCTCTAAGCCTTTGCTTAACTGAATTTTCTACTTTGATTTAAATATAAATTTTTCAAGCTAAGTATAATTTTTGTGATCTAAGTGAGACCATTTTTGTTCGTAATATATTATTTTACTAATAGCTCCTTAGAAGATTGCGTCAAGTGTTGTTTGGAATTTTAGCTGCGCGAGCCGCGAGCTTTCGCCTTTCGGCTTTGACAGCGGGAGACCGGGAGTGTTATGTACGCGGGAATCTCGTAGGCAACGCTCGCTTTCACGGCGATTCGAATTGCCGACGTCAATGCTCTAAGCCTTTGCTTAACTGAATTTTCTACTTTGATTTAAATATTAATTTTTCAAGCTAAGTATAATTTTTGTGGTCTAAGTGAGACCATTTTTGTTCGTAATATATTATTTTACTAATAGCTCCTTAGAAAATTGCGTCAAGTGTTGTTTATTTAATAAGAGGATTTTAGCTTGACCATTGCAAGCAAAACTCTGAGGACATTCCCCAACTTTCACTGAGCCGCTTCGTCAGATTATCTTACATTATCACATATAATGATAAGTTTAACCACGCATATCCTGTTGAGATTGTTTTAAAGGAATACTCTACTCCGTAAAATACCGATTTTTAACGCTAGATGGCGAGATGTTCAGGGGGCGTGTACGTTTTATTTGAAATATGTACATCAGCCCCCATTGGCCAATTGAGTCACGTGGTACAAAGACCTTACATTAGGGACTGAGAAATATAACAGAAACCGTGGCTTGCAGAAGCGCTGGGTTTGGGGGTCCGAATTTTGGAAAATCTCGCGTCTTTCCTCTCTCTCGTACCGGGTTTATTTGAATTTCTTTCCCCATCCGAGGCTCCGAGCGTGGGAAAGTTTTGGTTTAGGAACGATTCTGTTTAGGCTTGTTATATTTTTTGATACTTAATAATTGGTAATATTTAAAGGGCATCGAGGAGCTATTAGTGAAAAAGTAATGATTGGCGATTCGAGGGACTACTAACTCAATCATTTTCGATTTCAAAAGTGTCGAGAGGCAACCTACTTATTCATAGCCGATTTATAAAGGGAGTTGAGGGGCTACTAAGTTAATCATTGCCTGTTTTAGTGGGTGTCGAGGGGCTACTCACTTTATCTTTGGAGATTTTAATAGGGAGTCGAGGGGCTACTAAGTTAATCATTGCCTGTTTTAGTGGGTGTCAAGGGGCTTCTTACTTAATCATTGCCTGTTTTAGTGGGTGTCGAGAGGCAACCTACTTATTCATAGCCGATTTATAAAGGGAGTTGAGGGGCTACTAACTTAATCATTGCCTGTTTTAGTGGGTGTCGAGGGGCTACTCACTTTATCTTTGGAGATTTTAATAGGGAGTCGAGGGGCTACTCGCTTAATCATTGCCTGTTTTTAATGGTAGTCGAGGGGCTACTCACTCAGTCTTTGGCGACTTATAAAAGGGAGTCGGGGAGGCTACAGAATGATTCCTCTTAGCTGTATGGAATGGGCAACGCTAGTATAGCTACGTAGATGGTTGCCGTTTTAATTTTAATGGGGAAAGAGTCGTATGGGTGAAAAGGTAATATAAAGGTAACACTATTAGCCATGCATTACCAGGGTCAAGCTTGACTCAAATAACATTCTTGATTAGCCGAACCCCCTTTGGCCGAGAATGTTATTTGGGTGAAAAAGTATTGCGTAGGTAATATTGTTTTAGCCATACCTAACCTTTTAGAAGCCCCGATCTATTCAAAGACATTTAATACTGTTGTCGCGTTACACCGGCAAACTTATTGCCGTTAACTTATACCGCTGATTGGCTTATGTTAAATGCAGGTGGCTACTTCCGTTTATTCATTGAATATCCGTTTATCGTTTAGTCTTCAAAATGAACTTCATTACGATCGGGTTCGTCAAAGAAGAACTTGCAAAATGCCACAGAAGGCCCATGCCTGGGTCTACAAGCAAACTATTCACGACGAGCCAGTTGGTGGACGCCATGGTCTTAATTTTTCAAAAAACTTTCAACAATGCCGGCTCAGTAAAACTGTTCCCGACTAGCCGGGAACAATTGGACTTATTTCGAAAAACAAGTCATTCCTTTACTTGGAAGGAAATTTTTAAGCAGTTGTTCACAAGAGGAGAATTGGAACAGTGAGTGTTTACAACCAATAAGCGAGACACAAACTTCATCCGTTTACGTTTACAGGCCGTCGCGAACAGTTTATAAAGCAATTTCTGACAATATTCAGAAGTTTTCCCAACTTTTCCTAATAAAGGAGGGAAAAATTGAAAAGCACTATTTCGTGTATTTAATCTTTGTTTCGTTGTGAAACTAGTCCGTAAGTCTTACATTGTTATGGTTGATAAATATGACATTTTAAAATTTGATATTGCTCATTCATTGTAGAGGCGAAACTAGGCCCTGAAACGAATCTAAGGGAACTTTTCCCGGAAGAGGTTGTGGTGGTGTACCATAAGGTATGCGAAAAATATCCGAATTGGCGTAAACCCTTCCAAATGGAAAGCGGATGTTTCCAAGAGCCCCACGCGAACGTTCCTCACGCTAGGTTCCCGGTTACCGGTAATTATTGCATTATAAAGTATATCATGATGATGTAATAAAATATAATTATTTGTACAATTTTGACGACTCTTAGAAATCGAAGAGCTTCCAATTATTCCGGAGGAAAGCTCGGAAGAGCATTCTACTCTACCAACTATGATAAATCTTTATGAAAAGGGGTTATCCATTTTGGAAAATAATCGAGAGAGATTTGAGGTGGCCCTCCGCGCCACAGATAAAATGGTAGAAGACCACAAGGAGAAAATTAAAAATTTGAAAAAACTCATGGTAGAAAAGAAAGAGGCGGAGCAGTTGCGACTGAGATTGGCCACAAACAACTCGACACCAGCAGAGTTTAACAAACATATTTCGATCGTCGAAAAGATAACGCAAAAGACAGGAGGATATCTTTTGACAACGCTTCGACAGTTAGCGTCTAGCAAAGGGCATATAAGCCCCGATGATTCTGGTTAGACATAGTTACCAATTCTATAGTGTTTTTAGCATTCCCGACAACCGCGCGCTAATTTACAGTGCCAGGGAAGCGCTTAAGCTTCTCTTATATTTCCTGGCAAAAATAACTTGAATTTTTTTTAGATTATGAAGAACCCGCGACCGCGAGCTTGTCGAAATCCCCACCTAATGGTTGGTATTATAAATATTATTCCGTAATGAAAAAGTAACTGTTTTTTCGTTTAGACTTTCAAGAAGAAATTCAATCGCCTTCAAGTGAACACGGCTCGGTACCGACTACTCCGGGCAAAACAGAGAGTAAGAATATTTTATATTAATCATTTACCTTAAATTAGGCGTAAATAATGTTACACGATTGTAGGCGAAAACGAGAGTCCGGCTACAACCGGAAAGCAAGTGGAAAGTTGTTTTAGTGACAAAAGCGCTTCGGATAGTAAGTATAGGCCATTTGATCAATTTTTCTGGGTAGCTTCGACTAAAAGTCACTATCCAACACGAGACCTAGATCATGAACTTACGTACGTTCGTATTATTTTACTCTAGGTGAAGGACATCCGTTAAGTAGCGGAGGAGGAGGCGAGCCGGAAGCAAGTCCTTCCCTAAATCAAAAAGAACGGGAACAAAGAAAAGAAGTAGATATGGAAGCGGCCAGTACCAGTAACTGGTCTGAGGGAAGACTTTCACAAGAAAAAAAAAGAAAAACAGCGCAGAAAAGAAAAACTATTATTGTATCAATTGATACAAAAAAATTGCTCAAAATGCCTAAATTTAGAAAATAATTAAAACTAACGTTCTAAATACAGCTAAACACTTAAAAAATATGCGTAATGAAACTTTTTACATTTCTCCGCATAGTTTTTCCATGTTTTGTTATTATCAGAAGGGGATAATAGAAGAAGGATGCCACTCTGTATCATCTTAATACATTAGTTACGTAACGTCATTCTTCCCAGGCTCACCCCTTTTTGTTTGATCTCCCGCTCAACAAACTTCAGATGGGCATCGCATCGTGCACGGGGTGAATTCTATAACTGTTTGGTACTAAATCCTTAGCAATCAACTCCCTAACCTCATTTGGGGTGAGACAAAAATCCACAAGCGCGTCTTGTCAAATAGTTTAACGCAAATAGACTAATGATGAGGGGGAACTATTTATCGCGGAATATGGTTTGGTTTAGTAACCTTGCTCCAAATGTTAAGGGATGTTGCGTAGAATGACGTTACATTGCCCTGCTTTGTGGTGGTACACTTCTCTCGAAGAGAAGAGTTATGTACCTCTGTTACTATGAATCGTAGATGTAAAACAAGATAAGTACGCTGTACTTGTAAGTACGTTGTAGGGAATCATTTGTTTTTCTTCTCTCCTATAACGCGATCAACCTCTCTTATTAAAAAAGACACCGCCGCTGATAACTGTCTCGTACGGGTGATAGGCACGCATAAACAATTTATAAAATTCCAAACATAAAGTTCTCTCATAGTATCGAAACTAGCTATAGGTTGCTCTGTAACAGCAATATTTTGTTGTGTGATAGGATTGGGTTTATCTTGGGATGAGAGGGGTAGGTCTAAGTCGAACGTTTGTTCTATTTTTAAGCACGCATCAGGCAAATCGGAGATTGTATACATTGGAAGGAACATAAGTAATCCTTTAAACTCTGGTCTTAAATTGCGTTTGATCATTAAAAGTAGTTCATTGTCCGGTATTGGAGGATTTAAGTTCTGATTTACCCCAACATAATAGCCGGAAACCTCATCCACAGACTCATTTTGTTTTTGTCGCCTATTAAGTAATTCGATCCTAACCTTTGCCTCTTCAGCCTCTATTTAATAAGGACGTTTTAGTCTCCCTTTAAACGCTGGCCATTCTATATTTTTGGAAAAAAATCGAAACCAATATAAAGCATTTTCCCTCATAAAAAGGAGCATAAATAGCATTTTGTCATCTTCGCTGATTTTGTGGAATCTTACATATTCGTCAAAGTTTCTGAGGAATTCCGGAACGCTTTCATTTTTCCTGCCGTAAAAAGCTAACCTTTCCGGGGGCTCTAGACCTCTGACGCCGCCTTGGCTTATTGCCATGTTTGAAAAGGATTGCAGAACCGATGCTAAAAATTCGGCTTGCTGAACACCTCCACTATTTGGAGCGCTTTGTTGTGGTGGTGGGTTGGAAGTCCCAGTTGAGTGGCTAGGGTTTTGTGTGCCTTGAGGCTGAAAGCTAGGTGGAGACTGGGGAATTCCTTGTGGAATCTGGGGAACCTGTCCTGTAGGGCTCTGGGTTTGTCCCGGGTTTACTGGTCTGGGTCTATTTTGCCTACTAGGGGTATTTGTATATACAACCGAACTACTACGTGGAATTGCCCCACAGGGAGAGGTAGTAGTCACTGTTATTGTCGGAATATTCGCAGTTGGCGTGGCTTTAGGTATAACGTGCCTTGAGTGAACCCAACTATTCATAAAATGCTTTGCCCTTGCATATGAGTTTTATTCAACCTCTACCTTTTCTTTTGGTGGACTCGGTCTAGGTATCTCACTTAACATGACTAGATCAGGGGTACTCCCCTTATGTTTGGCTTGAACTAGGCTACTCCCCTGGGGGTTATAACTTTTGCTCATACGATTAAAGAGGGCTAAATTATTAGCATGTTTACTTTTTTCTTCCTCTCTTGGGTTACTCATCTTATACGTGGGGGCGGAATTTTCTATCCTTTCATCCGTAATACGTTCAAATACGGGTTACATCGAGATTATCATCCCATGAGGAATCTTCAGTTGGGTTTACGGCGTGCGCCATATTTGAATCAATCAACCGAGGGGGGCGTATGATATCCGAGACCACGAGTTTAGGCTTAGCTAACGGCAATGTGGACCCTGAAGATTCCGAAATATTTCCTGAAGGCGAAGAATATTCTGTGTCGTATCTTTTGCGGTATAATTTCGAAATTGGGCACGATTCGGGATTGCTCATTTAAATTTACAAAATAATTTAATTCAAAATTATCTATCCCGGAAAACAATAATATCTATCATGCGATTTAATTCTATCTATGATTCAGCCCAATTTAAATAGAAATTTGAGAACTACGCCTCGAATGTTCGAGAAGGAAGGGTACCCAATATGGCGGCGATCTTGTCTAAACTAGAACTAACCTATAACTAAGCTCGCGAATCGGGCCGGACCACCCCTTCGCAAAAGAGAAAGCGACAGAACGCGAAAAAAAGGACCGAGGCTCAAAAAGACGGGCACGACACCATTTGTAACAGGTATCCCCTTAACCTAAATGAGTGGCCGTTCTACGAGGGGATCTACTGGTACAAGTCTACGATACAGGGATTCCAAGTTGATATAAGGCAATCCGTCAATCAAATCCCAATCGGGAACCTAAGTAAAAATAACGAACGAGACATACCATCGGCTCATGTTAATAGCGTATATGTACTTTTATTCGTTGGAACACAAAAGGTTTCACAACATTCGTTTCTGGAAAACCTCGTGTATATTTGATTCGCGGACAAAAATGAAAAAATCGCGACCCGAGCCTTTTCTCTCCTTAACTGAGAGAAAAATGTCTTAAACCACATGGTTTTTATATCGTCGTTCTTCGAGCGAAACTATTTTGCAGAAAAAAAGGAAGGAAAGAAGAGGAGGTGACGTGGACGGCGGCCTACTGAACATATTCCTAAAGGAGGGTTCAGTCCTCCGTCGTCTGCCACGGCTTCTGGACGAGAACCGTTGCACGGCCAAATGTAACCTTTTATGCGCGACCTACCTTGGCAATTACGAAATAACCCGCGAAAAAGGCTTTGTTTGTAATTCATTTTGATCGGCTGGAGAAATGAAGTTAAAAAATTTAGTCAGCAAAAATTGGATCACAGATCCAATTTTTCCTAGCCAACTTTTGTGGTGACTCAACTCATCCAGCGTCTATTCACAACTAGTTGATTCAACTCGAGTTTGCCCATCAAGCTGAGTCAAAAAGTTGGATCGTCTGAAAGAGCCTTAAGGGTGCTCCAGAATGCTTCTCTGTATTTTCGGGGTTTTTTGGGCCTCGGTCTTTTTTTTGCGTCGGGGTGTTCGGGCCCGATTCGCGAGTTTAGCTACAGGTTGATACACGTTTAGACAGAACGTTGCCATATTGGGTCCCTACCTTCTCGAACATTCGAGGCGGATTTCCGATTTTTATTTTTATCAGATTGAGTTATAAAATTATTATTTCTATCCTTGATTTAAATTGAACATAATTATTTTTGACTTATCTTGCGATAATTAAATTTCCGGGATAAATATTTTTGAATTAAAGTATTTCCTAAATTAAATGAACACTCCCGAATCGTGCCCAAATTTAAAATTATACCGTGAAAGACAAGATACAGAATCCTCCTCAGCTTCGGGAAATATTTCGGAATCCTCGGGATCAACGTTATCGTTAGCTAAGCCTAATCTCGTGGCCACGAATATTATACGCCCCCTAGACTGAGCGATTTAAATATGGCATATGCCCAAAACCAAGGTGACGATTCCTCATGGGACGATAATCTGGATTTAACCCCATATTGCAATACACAGGAAGAAACAACTAGACATGAGAATAATTTAGCCCTATTTGAAAGCATGAGTCAAAGTTATTACCCCCATGGGAATAGCCTAGTTAGAAACAGACACAAAGGGAGTACCCCTGATTTAGTTGCGTTAAGTATGATAACTAGACCCAGTCTACTCAAGCCAGACCCACCCAAGCAAAAGGTAGAGGTTAAATTAAATTCATATGAAAACGCAAAGCATTCTCTGAATAGTTGGGTTTCCTCAAGGCAAAATATAGCAAAAGCCACGTCAAATGTAAACATTTTGCCAGTCACAGTAACTACTATCGCCCCCAGTGGGTCATTTCCACGTAAAAGTTCGGTCACATATACAAATGCCTTTAGTAGACCAAATAGACCCAATCCAATAAACCCTGCACAAACTCAGAACCCTACGAGACATATTCCACATATTGGGTTGAGCGAGAAAAATATTATAAAATGTTGTCTAGGGGTTTTGTGTGTGTTAGCTTAAACTAGTAAAAGGGTCCGAATTGAATTGTCAATGAACCATAATATTTAATACCGACAAATAACAAAACAATGCAAAAACACAAATAATGTTAAGCGCGTAAAACTTCCATGGAAGAAACCATTAAAAATATATTCATGCGTTTCAATCCAAATAAGGATTTTAAATATTTTGTTTCAATAAATTTACTTATTAGCCCCAATAAGGGTGTAAAGGTTTAATTTAAGAAAAAAGCCGTGCTTCAGATAGAGATAAATGTCGTTAAATGTGTATGGCGGCGACTACTTGTCCAACAGGTCATCCCCTCTCAGTACACAAGTAAAAGCTTAGTTATCGAGCATGGATCCAAGTACCCGAAAACTTGGCGACCATATATCATGTTTGACAGCTGAAGCCCGAGTTTAAAATAAACGTGTGAGATCTGGAGCTATTTCAAAACTTAGAATTTCTTATATTTACTCAAAATAACTACATACTCGACTTTTTTTATATATTTTTACAAACCTCTAACCTCTGAATTACCCGCGAAATTTTAAACCCAGCAAAACTTCGAGATTGAGGGATTAGGTTATAAAATAGAAAATCAGGAATTTTTCGAATCTTAGAGAATCGTTTGAACTTCTAAATTTAAAATATAAAATAAATTTTTTTTAATCGCATAGGAGTGTTACAACATGAAATATTTTATCACATATGAATGTTACAACGTGAATTATTTTATCACATAGGAATTTATAATTGTAAATAAAATAGAGCCACATTTTAAAAATGGGAATATAATAGTGTTACATTTGAAATATATAAATAAATTAGTGCCATATTTTGAAAACATGGATAAATTAGTTTTAATGTGCACTATATTATTCCTAGTTTTAAAATGTTATAAAACAACCCGAATCAGTGTTGTGTGAAAAAAGTAAAAAAAACCCATGTTCTGTTGTAATACTCCTATTTAGAAATGTGATAAAAAACTTACTAGAAAAGTAAAACAAATAAAATATGTGTCATTCATAAAATCGTCAGTTTACATTTTAAATTTAGAAGTTCAAACAATTTCCCAATAAACTAATCATTCTTGATTTTCTATTATCTAAGTTCATCTCTCAGCCAATGTTACGAGAAAAGCCTAGCCTCCTCATGTAATGTAAATTCCACCAAAAGCTCATGATGATGGGCTTTTCTTATCATTTAATGGGAATAGACCGCCTAATATACTCCAATTTCTCGAAAATTCCGGTGTCAAACGTTAATAATAGAGAAGTTGAGAAATATATTTGGGTTTTGATTTCTTAAAATAATTTAACTAGGATTTGTTTAAGTAAAATGTAATGGGGAATAATTAATACCAACTATATTAATTGAATTAAGTTTAACATCTGTTAATTGAAAGTTCTTAAGTCAAAGATAATATAGGATGTGTAATGAAGATTGCGTATGAAGTCATACCATATACTGGACGATATAACATTTTTGTGCATCAGCATTTTCATCCAGCACTGAAGGGAAAAGGGTATATGTGAAATTGTGAACTAAACCAGGGGAATGATTTTGGCGCGAAATAAATTTTAATTGGGGAAAGCGAGCAGAAGCAGTTGTTAGCCAATGAGGGAACGTTTGAGAGAGAAGAGCATGAATGGAGACAAGTTGTCCCTTACCTACACTTATGGTCATTACATATATTTAATAGTTGTGTTACAAATCATGAAAACTCTCCAAATTTAATATAAGACAAGTAAAAACATAGTTGAAATAAAATAGAGAAAAGATGTCGATTCAGGACAAACGGCATATCAGTTATCTCGCGTGACTGTCAATTGCGGTGGAGAATGTTAGTTTTTTTCATAATATCAGAAATCAACAACGAAAACTACTGTGCGACACACGAAAATTTATGCATGGAGCTGTTGAGATAATCGAACGCCTATCATAATTCCTAGCAATTATGCAGATTCCACTGCTAATTATGCATTTTGTTCATATGTCAAGGAACCCTACAGAACCCTATTATTTTCATTTTTCACAATCCAAACCAAAAATGTGTTTCGGAATTCCGAGGTCATTATTAGTTTTGTATCTATAAAGCTCTGTTTCATTTCGATATTCCAAGAGCATCTTTTGACATTAATATTTGAAATGGGTCTTTATTTATTAATTAAGCTATTAATATATAACCTAAACGTTGATTTAGATGTTGTTAGGTATAAAGAAGAGTATTACTTAATGTCATTCCTTCGATTGATGTTTCTTTGTTGATCATAGTGAACTCAAAAGAAACACTACAGGTCCGATATGAGATGAATTAAAATTAGAATTTCTCATGTTCTCTGTGAAGAGGCACTAACGGTTTAGAGTGAACCCAAAGTTAAACAAACATTTTAATGAATTATTTTAGGTTGTTTAATAGAACCACATGTCATGACAACAAGATCACGGAGCGTCTGATTGTAATTTCTTTAACAATTCCTAGTTTAAATACTTCTAGTGCGGTTAGAGACAGATCACCGTAGTATTCACAGAAGTAGGGTGAGGACTAGAAGTTAAAGGGCTGTAGCAATGGCAATAGTACTCCTGTGCGAGTCCCGTTTTATAGGGTTCTAGTCGGGTCTCGATTCCTAAAAAAGCTCTTATAGAATTTTGAGTCAAGTCTTCTAAATGCTACCGAGTCCTTGAGTCCTAAAGTCAGCTTCAGAACTAGGTTTCAAGGCCAGTGTCGAATCCTGGTAAATTGTTTCAAGTCCTAGTCGAGTTCTGATAAATTATTTATATTTATACTATTAATATATTAATTTTACATAATTATATTGCAAAAAAGGGAATAATTTAAAATCTACTAAAAAAGTATATAACTTATAAAATAGTGAACATTACGAAAACGTAGGACTGTACACGAGCTCGAGCCAGCTCGTGCTTTTGACGAGCGAGCCGAGTTCGAGCCGACACTTTGGCGGCTCGAATAATCAACGAGCGAGCTTTTATAAGGTCGAGACGAGCCGATAGGTATCGAGGGGTCCTACTAGTTTGCAAACCTGGCGCCTGCAAACTGATTATGCAAACCTTGCACACCTTTCAAAACTCCTACTAGTTTGCACACCTGGCGCCTGCAAACTGATTATGCAAACCTTGCACACCTTTCAAAACTCCTACTAGTTTGCACACCTGGCGCCTGCAAACTGATTACGCAAACCTTGCACACCTTTCAACAACACCCCACCCATACTACTTTGCACAACTTTTTAAGCAAACCAATTAAGCAAACCTTGTACACCATCCTCATTCTCCCTACTAGTTTGCACACCTGGCGTATGCAAACTGATTACGCAAACCTTGCACACCTTTAAAGAACACACCCCCTCAACACATACTACCTTTCATAACTTTATGAGAAACCAATTTAACAAACCTGGCTTACCATCCTCAGGACCCCTCACTACTTGTTTGCACACCTGGCACATTGCAAACCTTGCACAACGTTCAAGAACACGCCACCCTACCCCATATTACTTTGCATAACTTTATATGCAAAACTTGCGCACGTTTCGAGAAGTCGTTACCCTACCCTACCCCATACTACTTTTCACGACTTTATATGCAAACCTTGCACACCTTAACATTTTTCCACAAACCCTGCTCAAACTAGCACACATCGAGAAAAAATCTCCAATTTTAATTATAAAACTAGTACCTAACCATTTTTCTTAAATTTTAAAAGGTTTGCACAGGTTTTTAGTCTTCTACACCTTTATGGTTTTCCGCAAACCCTGCTCAAAATAGCACATATACTTTTATATAGTCCCCCTTTTAATTTTAAAACCATTATCTAACCATTTTTCTTAAATTTTAAAAGGTTTGCACAGGTTTTTCGTCTTGCACACCCTTATGGTTTTCCGCAAACCCTGCTCAAAATAGCACATGTACTTTTAAAAAGCTCCACTTTTTATTTTAAAACTAGTACCTAACCATTTTTCTTAACTTTTAAAAGGTTTGCACAGGTTTTTCATCTTACACACCTTTATGGTTTTCCGCAAACCATGCTCAAAATAGCACATATACTTACAAAAACCTCCCCTATTAATTTTAAAACCACTATCTATAACCATTTTTCTTAATTTTTAAAAGGTTTGCACAGGTTTTTCGTCTTGCAGACTTTTATAGTTTTCCGCAAACCCTGCTCAAAATAGCACATATTGAGTAAAAAGCTTCACTTTTAAATTTAAAACTAGTATCTAACCATTTTTCTAAATTTTGAAAGGTTTGCACAAGTTTTTTGGTCTTGTACACCGTTATGGTTTTCCGAAAACCCTGCTCAAAATAGCGCATATCGAATAAACAGCTCACGTTATATTTTTCAAAAACTACTATCTAACCATTTACTACAATTTATCATGGTTTCACAGGTTTTTTTGTCTTGCAGACGTTTTTCGTTTGCAACTTTAGCTCATAATACAACATATAGAATAAAAACATATTCATGTATTTTTAAACCTACCAACATTTTTACTTAAGTTTTATCATGGTTTGCACAAATTACAACATAGAGAATATAATGCTCCTTTATAGCATACTAAAGTTTTAATATGGCTTGCACTGCGAAGCGAGAATATTTTTTAACGAATTTAGTTCGCCGTGTTTTCTCGCTTGGTGGCACGTTTAGTACCGTAAAATAAAAAATAAGTTCAGCCTCATGACCCTATCGACTGCTACAATATTAGGTCAAGGCATAGACGTAGAGCGGTGAAGCCGAGGTCGCGGATAGTAAAAAACTGTTTTAGAAAAATTCCTAGGACTTTTAATAATTAATCATGTCAAAGAAGTAAAGGATAACGAAGTTAAAGTCCAAAAAAGGTTTTCAAGGAGTAAAAAAATCCTCTTACGGTATATTAAGGGTATAGTCCCTTTGGACCGAAACCCATTGGACCGTAACCGCTTTTTGGTTTTTTATGGAGAATTTATTTAAATTTCCAGCCCAATGGCGGGTTTCTGCTGAATGGGAATTTATTTGAAATAATTAGTTAATTAAATGTCTGTGAGGATTTCGAATCACCGCAGCAGCATGGTAGAATATCAGGTTTTTAATTCAGAGGCTCGGTTTCAAACCCAGAGATGGAAATTGTAAGTTTCGTTAGGTTAGGTTTGGTTAGGTTAGGTTAGGTTAGGTCAGGTTCGGTTAGGTTAGGTTATTATTCTATTAACTAGATGCCACCTTTTCCAAAACATTCTCCAACTAATTAGCAGGCACCTTTTCCAAAATATTCTCCTATTAATTAGATGCCACCTTTTCCAAAACATTCTCCTACTTATTAGTTGCCACCTATTCCTAAATATTCTCCTATTAATTAGCTGGCACCTTTTCCAAAATATTCTCCTACTAATTAGCTGCCACCTTTTCAAAAATATTCTCTTAATAGTTAGCTGTCACCTTTTCCTAAACATTCTCCTACTAATTAGCTGCCACCTTTTCCTAAACATTCTCCTACTAATTAGCTGCCACCTTTTCCAAAATATTCTCCTAATAGTTAGCTGCCACCTTTTCCAAAAAAATGCAATTCTCTCTATTATCAACCACTCTTAAAATAAAGTTTTGCATTTCAAACAACAATATATATTTACAACGAAAACTGAAGGGAAAAAAAATTCCTTAAAAAAAGTGAAAACGTTTGCTTTTTAAATTTTGATATATATTTTCCCAAAACCGCGCATTTGGGCTGCTTTCGGTTGAATGGGAAACGCGTTCGGTCGAATGGGACACAAGCATATTAAGACCGTAAATTAGCAAGAAGTTTTTTTATTAAAAACCACAATGTAAAAATCCCATAATTAATTTTGTTGTCCATACAATCGAACCAATAGATTAATAAAAAAATATCCCTTAAAACAACCAAGTTAAATTAAGGGTGAAAACTTTCTCTTTCTCAAATTTTTTTACTTGTCCCTAAAATATCAACGATAATTTATGGAAGACCAGGGTCTCAACGGTAATAAAAGCGCCACCTAGTACACATATATGGTAAAATCTTTCCTCTACGAAACCGGATATTTCCCCACATAAAAATCGACACGCACGGGCATAGATCATCTCGGAGGCCCCGTTCAAACCTTTTCAATATTTTTTTGTGGATTAGTTTAATAAGTTCTTTCATACATAATTTCAAATCCAGTTTTACACCATACGGAATTAAACAAATAACGTTGAAGTTCATCGTAAAATGTATTTTATTTACCGTTCTATAGTACAATATTTTAATCAAAATTGAAAGTTTCTACACGATTGTAGGTTTGACTACGAAAATTCTCACGGCGAATTAAAACATCTGCAAGACGAGAAGGTTGTGTAAAGCACGTCGAAGTAATTGCAAAATGGTAAAAGCTCTTATTCGGCAAGATTTGCATTAAATAGAAATAGATATTTGTAAGCTGTCTTAAAACTTTTGAAAAAATGGTAGAAGAATAGTATAAACAATTAAATTGGAATTTTTACTCTCCAATGTTATTTTTGGATCAGTTTGCAGAAAAACTGAAGGGTGTGCAAGACGAAAGAGCAGTGCAAACCATATTTAAACTTACGTATAGTCGTAAGATGGTAGTTTTAATGCTACAAAGGAAGCTTTATATTCTAAATGTTGCAATTTGAGCAGGCTTTGACGAAAAACATGTGCAAGCCATGTTAAATCTTAAGTAAAAATGTTGGTAGGTTTAAAATTCCATGAATATGTTGTTATTCTATATGTTGTATTTGGATTTTCGATCACGGATAAGATAATTTGCATTTCTATGAAACTTGGGTGAGAACCCTGCCATTGGGATGCTAAACGTTTATTGTAAAACTAGCCGAGCACCGCTCAACGATGATAAAGGAGTGGAAGCCAATGTTGTAGATTGGGGTATATTTGGTTTGGCTAGAAACCAATAAGTACATATTTTTCTTGATGAAAAGTACATACATGGTGGTGGTGTTTTTGGAAGCTAATGTCAACAGATTGGAGTGTAATAGTAGTGGAAGGAAAAATTCTCGGTTAGCTAATAGTTAGATAACGAAATGAAAAAGAATTTTCCAAATTTCTGTGAACTACAAAACGTGGTGCAGAAATCTTGAACCGGTTTTCACTGATTTGGCAACAGCAAATGCGGTGGCAGACACTGAAACACCAACATAGAGACAAACAGACATATCCAGCGTAATAGCTCTCTGTGTCGTCATCGTCATTAGGAGGGAAATAACAGTACTCTAGCTTTCTCAAATTAACAGTAGCACGCTCACCCGTTACCATAGGCCCTAAGTTTTTCTTCATGGTAATGGGAATCGGAGAGAGGTAGAATTTAGTCCATTTATGAATAAGAAAGTCGTTATAATGATGAAACAGGCTAAAAGCAAAATACATTAGAAATAAAAACCTTTGGTTTAGACCAAGGCCGAAAAAACAAACGATATATGTGAGGTTTATCATTTGACTGAAGTTCAGATATTGCAATTGTTTTAGTTATTTTTATCCATTTAATCCTTAATCAATACTAAATTTAATCAACTGATTTTACTGTTAATCGATCCATTCCCTCTAAATTAATTGAAAAAATTACATATCTACGCTTTTTCAAGAACAATTACATTTTCCGAAAACATTTTATCATGTGGCTGTACGAAAAACTTGTGATGTTTTAATCTTAATTTTAGCGTGGTTCGTTAGAGTGGATTAAGCTTAAAATTTATTTGAATTTTTTACCCTAATTGCATCGTTAAAGATGGCTATCCTACTAATGCGGTCACGGATGTGGACGTCGTTCCCATCCAGGCCGCTATACTCGACGCACTGGACGCTGAGCTCTCCTCGGGAAGCTCGTTGCCGCGTCCCCTAAATTTCCACATTTATTCATGTGGAGATTCTGCGACCGGTGAATGGCTCGTGAAGGTGTTGCACCATAATGAGCGTGCCATAGGGGGAACACGGCTTTCAGTGATGAAAGCCTGTGAACTCCCGAAGCCGTTCAAGGTGTCCTTCCGTACCAAGGACCGTTGCACCACAGATCCGGCGGCTCTTCTACGGCGACTTAAGGCCTACAACGGAAGGTTTTTGACCGACTGTTGGCGGTGCCTGAAGTCGTTCGACGAGAAGAGCACCAGACGCTGGATATTCCTTATTGATGGCTCCTCCATGGAGGCCATCAAGGAGGCCGGTTTTGAGGGTCTCACTGGTGTCGATGTCGGAACTTTTAAAGTCCTGAACGCACCGCATGACCCTCTCCAGAAGGTCTCTGAGGCTTCTGATGAAGAAGGAGACACTGTAGCCAGCGTGAGTGGGGAGCTGGCAGCAAATATTGCTGAAATTAACTTAGAGCCATCCTTTCCAGATGGCTCGGACATAGACCTCGGGACAGAGTCTGACTTCTTGAAGGACTCTGATACCGAGAAGTCTTCCGCTCCTGACACTGGGATGGGGATGGAGGCCGGGGTTGCTGCTGGCGGTGGCGAAGGAGATACCGGTCCTGGATCGGGACTCCAAGCTGCTGCCAAGCAGTAGCTAGGGCCGTCTCTCTTTCTGTGGCATGAGCATTAAGGTGATCCAGATCAACCTGCATCACTGCAAAGCAGCCTCGGCAGTTCTTTTCCGGAGGTTTGCCTTAGAGGGCCTGGACGTGGCCCTCATTCAGGAACCTTGGATCCATAATGGTAAAATCCTTGGTTTAAAGAATGCAGGTAACATTTCTTATGATTTTACCTCACCCAACCCCAGGGCGTGTGTTCTGACAAGGAAGGGTCTCGACACCCTTCCGCTTCCGAACTACCTCACTAGGGATACTGCTGTGATTAGGGTTTTGCCCTCCTCTTTTGGAGAGGCAACTGGCCTTATCATAGCGTCTGCTTATTTTGCCCATGATGCCACGGACTCCCCCCACCACAGGAGGTTGCCGCTCTTGTCGACCACTGTGAGCGGCAGGGGGACAGGATCATTCTAGGCTGTGATGCCAATGCTCATCATGTCACGTGGGGCAGCAGCGACTGCAACAAACGTGGTGATGACCTGCTTGAATATCTGGTCGGTACGAACCTGCATATTCTCAATAGGCACAATGAACCGACCTTCGTTACCTCAAACAGAAAGGAGGTCATTGATGTCACCCTTGCCACAGACAATATCAGTCTGTCGGTATCTAACTGGCATGTGTCTGATGAACCATCTCTCTCAGACCATAGGCACATCTGCTTCTCGGT
Source organism: Phalangium opilio (assembly GCF_054372755.1). Classification (NCBI taxonomy): domain Eukaryota; kingdom Metazoa; phylum Arthropoda; class Arachnida; order Opiliones; family Phalangiidae; genus Phalangium; species Phalangium opilio. The sequence continues at coordinate 1,744,421 of NW_028324237.1, read as the reverse complement.
CGCGGTCAAGTCAACCTTACCTCGGTGCTGGAATTTGATTTGGCTGTTGATCTCATGCAACAAGCCATTATCAATTCCTACCACCATAACTGTCCAGCGAAGCCTGCCAGCCGGCCAAGGCTCGTTCCTTGGTGGAATACGGAACTTGGCAAGCTTCGCAAGCTCACTCGTAAGCTCTTTAACAGAGCCAAGAGGACTGGGGACTGGACTATTTATAGACAGACCCTCAACAAGTATAATAAAGCCATCCGGGAGGCTAAGAGGAACTCCTGGAGGGACTTCTGCGGTAGTATCTCCGATGCCCCCGCTTCTGCCAAGATCATGAGGATCCTGGCTCATGACAACACTCACCAGCTCAGCACAATTAAGGTGGCAGAAGGTGAGTTTACCAAATCAGGGACTGATACCCTAAAGCATATGCTTAAGGTACACTTTCCGGACTCCAAGGTTTTTGTCCCCACATGCAACGAAGCTCTCCCCGTGCACTTTCGGAGAGCACACAGGGCGGACTGGGGCATTGCCAATAAGATAGTTACTTACCCCAGACTTAAATGGGCTGTTAATTCGTTTCAGCCCTATAAGTCCCCTGGCCCAGATGGCGTCTTTCCTGCCCTCCTTCAGGAAGGTATAGATGCCATTGGCCCCTATTTGTGCAGGCTATTTAGGGCCTGCATTGCTCTGGCGCATATTCCGGATATCTGGAAGCGCTCGAAGGTTATCTTTATTCCCAAACCTGGGAAGACGAGCTATCTTGAGGCCAAGGCATTTAGGCCCATCTGCCTTACCTCTTTCTTCCTAAAGATTTTAGAGAAACTGGTGGACAGGTATTTGCGAGATGGAGTTCTCTCCCATACTCTCCTGTCCACTGCTCAGTTTGCCTATCAGAAAGGCAAATCCACGGAGACGGCGCTCCATGGCATTATGAACTGCCTTGACAGGGCCATCGAGTTCAAGGAGATGTCTTTAGCCATCTTCCTCGACATCGAGGGGGCCTTTGATAGGGTCTCTAGTGAAGTTATTCTTCGAGCTGCGCAGCGGTTTGGTATTGACGACACTCTGTGTCGTTGGATACACTCCATGCTAACGAATCGCAGGGTGACGGCGTCTCTTCTCGGGGAATCCCTGGAGATCTCCACCGACCGTGGCTGTCCACAGGGAGGGGTTCTTTCCCCTCTTCTTTGGTGCCTGGTGGTGGATGAGCTGCTGGGTTGACTCGGGGAGGGGGGTGTCACTGCTTTGGCTATGCGGATGACATCGCTGTGATTGTTACAGGGAGGTTCCCTGCAACTATCGCTGCACTGATGAAAACTGCCTTGCATGTTGTTGAGGAATGGTGTAGGGAAGTTAACCTCACCGTCAATCCCAACAAGACTGTCCTTATACCGTTTACCCGGAAGAGGACCAATGAACTCTTCAATGATATTTCCTTCTTTGGAGAGGTTCTGACGAAGTCCACCGAGGTCAAATACCTAGGCGTGACCTTTGATGCCAAGCTTACTTGGAAATCCCATCTTGATCTTAGCATCAAGAAGGCCAAAATTTTATTCTGGCGTTTAAGAAGTTCAGTCAGCAAATCCTGGGGCTTAAGCCCTAGTGTCGTGAACTGGATTTATACTAGGATCATCAGGCCGGTAGTCTCCTATGGAGCTCTTGTCTGGGTGGTCCAGGGTTCGCCTTAAAACAGCCCAAGATGAACTACGCAAGCTTCAAAGGCTGGCGTGCATCGGCTTCACGGGGTCCATGAGGACTACCCCCACAGCCTCTCTGGAGATCCTTCTGAATATGCTTCCTCTCCACCTCTTTATTGAGCAGGAAGCTATTATGGGAGCCTGTAGGCTCAACAACCACGGCTGGTGGAAGCCCAAGCACTGGGACTTCAGTCACACTAAGCTCTTCAGTGAGTACAGCAGACTCGAGCCATCAGTTGCGATGGTCTCAGATAAGACTGTTGTATCATATCATTTTGACAAGCCCTTCAGCGTGCACTTTCCGAGTCGCACTGATTGGGAGACCACCCCAGTCCTTGGAACTGAGGGGGGAGTCCGTCTGGTTCACGGACGGCTCAAAGACGGACTCTGGAGCTGGTGCCGGGGTCTACTGCTTGACCAAGAAGTTTGGTTTTCACGAGAGCCTCGGCAACTTTGCCAGTGTTTTCCAAGCGGAAATCATGGCCATTTGTTTATGCGCGGATTTCTGCATCAAGAAAAACTACCGCGGACGGACGATTCAGATTTATTCGGATAGTCAGGCCACCCTCATGGCACTGGATCAGTGCCTTGTTGACTCAAGACTAGTCCTCAGTTGTCTGGATTTGCTGGGTTCTCTGGCTGCCCGCAACAAGGTTCAATTGCTGTGGGTGCCAGGACACTGCGGATACCTGGGCAATGAGAGGGCTGATATGTATGCCAAAAGGGGGGCTGAGGCGAAGTTCTTCGGACCTGAGCCTGCGGTTCCCATCCCCCATGGCATAATTCGCCAGAAGATTCACTACCGGATGTCTGCACTTCAACTGCAGCTCTGGCTTGACATGGATGGACAGAGACAAGCCAAGGAATTTATCCTGGGTCCCTCCATTACTAGGGCTAAGGAACTGCTTGCCCTTACCAAAAGTAAAATTAGGCTGGTTACCAGTCTCCTTACTGGACACTGCCGGCTGAATAGACACCTGTACTTGTTAGGCATCGTCGATGACCCACTCTGTAGGTTCTGCCGGGATGTAGAAGAAACCTCCTCCCATATCCTCTGTAGCTGCGACTACCTCGCGGCCATGAGGTTCGAGCATTTTGACATGCATACTATGGAACCTAACCAGTTCTCTACTGTCTCGGCCAATCGGATTCTCCGATTCATCGAGGCGACAGGACTCTTCGCAGTCTAACCAGCTCGGGGTGCACAATATACCTTTGGTATCGGTGCTCGACGCGGCGACGCGTCACCCCCTTCAACAATAACAATAATAATAACAATAACAAGTGCCGACCTCAGTAGTTCAACTTCTCAATTTCAATTGATAAGGAATGGTAACTTGCGATTGGAATTAAAATTCGCCAAAGACTTGCCCAAGACTATCACAGTTTTATATTACTCTGAGTTTCAGAATTTGGTTGAGATTGATAAAAATAGAACAGTTATTTACGATTACAACTAAAAGATTATGAACACTACGCAATTAACTAAAATTATGCAAAGGGATAAATTCACCAAAGATCTGTTTCGAGGTGTTTTTGCAGCCGACCTGCTACCCGAGAAAGTAAAGTTTTTCCCTTCACTGTATATTGTAAATACTGGCTCTTCAGAAACTGAAGGTGAGCATTGGACTGTTATTTACTTTTCTAGTAACAAAAATACCGAGTTCGATAGTTTCGGAAACCCGCCGGACATGTTTCAATTCAACGATTTTGTAGAAAGAATCAGCGTTACCGTAACTTTTAATTCTAAACAACTTCAGGGGAATTCCAGTCAGACATGTGGCGGATTTTGCGTATATTTTTCTCTGTATAGATGTAGAGGTATTAAAATGTATGATATTTGCTTAAAATTTGTAAAAGATAAGAATTTGAACGATAAAATGATATCGGAATTTATGTATAAGAGATTTTTAATAAAGTTTTTTTTGATTGAATTGTATGTTCTTCTTTAAATCACGCGCGAACTTATTCCTACACGCGGGAAATTTAAACACGCGCACGCGGCGAGCCCACGCGGTAAAACCCCTCCCCTTTACCTGAAATAAAAAAAAATGTTTGCCTAATTTAAAAATTTTTATTTTGAATGAGAAACCGTAGTGTCACGGAGTAAAACTCATTCGAGAAAAAACAACTTAAAACTATACAATTAAACATTGAAAATATATATACATTAAATTAAACTTATAAACTATGCATAGAACTATGAAATTTTAAAGGAAAAGGGTTGGGCGTGGACCGATTCGGCCACTTCGCACCAAAAGGGTATGGGAGGGGAAATTGGGCGTGGACCGATTCGGCCACTTCGCACCAAAAGGGTATGGGAGGAGGGCGTGGACCGGTTCGGCCACTTCGCCCCCCAGGAGGGAATGGGAGGGGATAGGGTTACAGAAAGTTATACATTTGGAATTATTCCTTAATTTTAAAATGACCATGAGCGTATGTAGACACCCCATCGATGATGAATCTCTTATCATCGCAGGGGTAAAGAGCGAGTTTCTTCTGAGTGATGGAAAATAGTTCGTGTTTAACACTGACTATCCTCTTCATCTCCTCAGTGGTGAGTTTACGTTGAAGCAGGCATTCCTTGTATTGAGCGTGACGTATCTTCTTTTTGACTACGCGACGACAGATTCCCTTCGCCGTCTTCTTTTCACCTTTTGTTGACAGGATGCTGTACATTTTCGGTCGCAAGCCGCAGAACTCTTGAATCTGGACGCTGTTGAGTTCGTCCTTGAACTTTCCGAGGGCCTTCTTGTTCTCCTCGCTGAAGAGCGGATGTTCCTTGGGGTAGGCGGAAAAGTCGAACATCTCCTTCATCTGGGCAAAGTCCCGAGGCAAATCGTCGGTGAAAATCTGATAGGTCAGGCTGTCTGCAATTATACGTAAAAACATTAATTAGTTAAAATTGAAAGTAGAAAAAAAGGATTTAAATCTAGTAAACGATTTTAAAAAATCATACCTGTGTCGGTAAAAAGAAGTTTGAGGTCGTCGCCGTATTTAGCCTTCATAGTGTTGTAATGGAAGTCGTACATGACCAACGTTGAGAGGTCCAAGATGGCGAAACCGGTGTAAATGGGTCGGTCCAACTTGAGGGATTTCTTCAGACGATGGATCCCAACCAGCTCGTTCCTAAAGATGGTGAACCTCTGGAATGTCGGCGAACTGGCCTTCTTGATTGCCATCTCCCGGGTCTGGACAAGATCAAAGTTGATCCTGTTGCGGAGGTTTTCCATCGTCTTCCCGAAAACACTGTTAATAGATGGAAATTTTGATTAATTTACGTGTGAAATAATAACTTAGCGTAGCGTAGATGCGTACCTATTGTTGGCCAACTTGAAAAAATCCTTCTCAAAGTCGTTCACCGCCTGCTTCCTTTTCTCCGTGTTGAACTCGATAAATGGTTTTAACCACGCACCCTGCTCGAATGTGAGTATTCGATGGATTTTCCCCAATTTCATCCCCTTAGCGATGTAAAACTTGAGATTCCGGTAGTGGAGAACATATTTCTCCCTATTGTAGAGCGAGGGAACTAACTTTGGAAGGCTATCATGTACGTTAATTTTCAGTTTGTTCAACTGTTCAATCGAATACGGTGAAAGCTCATCCGCGTTAATAACTCTACGTTCGGGTGCTAAGGGTAGACAGTTATGTTCTTCGTGCAAACTTTCCGGGTACTCAAGATCCACCTCCAGGATAAATCCCTGGGGATCATCGTCTGGGTGATTCAAGATAATTTCACGAGTGAAATCTTGACATGGTTGAATCCATCGAAATCCTCTCATCGGCAGGTGATGACACATTACGGTGCCGTAAAGGTTATTACAGTCTAGGTAGGTAATGTAAGAGCTACGTTTTGCTGGATCGAATGTTTCGGGGAGATCCTTATTATTGGCTATGGCTAGTCTATGTGTAATTAAAGAAACACCCCCTCTTATACCCTTCTCAATAAAGAGATGCATATCTGGATCCTGGAGTAGTTCCAATTTCACTTGGGTCATGTGAAGTGCGCTTTGCCAAGCGAAACCAGGACCTGTATATGCATGCGCGCAATCTAACTTGTAATATTCTAGACACATAGCCCTGAAACTTTCAAAAACATCCGCTAGGAGCAGAACGTCGGTCTTAACGTATAAATCATGGTACTCACCGAGGTTAGTGAGTTGGAATTTTTCCCAAACCATTTGAGCTTGAGAATAATCTTCCTCACTAACCTCTTCGTCAGTTAAGGAATTGAAGAAGGCATCCTTGGGTGGCAACACGGTCTCGTCGAATTTAGTCTCGCAGTCGAAAAAGTCATAGGGGTAAACCTGCTTCCTCAGCAGATGCGGTACTTCGTCAGCGCTGAAGGCAGAGTTTAAACACTTGAACTTATCGGCTCCTCCTCGAGCCAAATTCGATACGAGTGTCTCTAGCGATGCCGGCATGAACCTAATTCAGTCTAAGAATCGTAAATTACCCAGAGAAAACGAAATGTACGTTTCGGAATTCGTGGGGATACACGTAATCTTGTGATCTTTGACCAATCCAATTTTGTCCATGATAAGATGAGCATCGTAACGAGATAAGTTATGCATGAAGACCGGAACGAAATTCCGGGTCCTCAGTTTCAAGTTGCACGAATTATGGGCAGCTCCTCTGTAGGTTCCGTTAGTGTGGTCGTGGTCACGAACTTTACAGTCAGTTACAGTGAAAGGCCTGTTACATAAGTAACAGGATTGGGCCGAGGCGAATTGCGCCTTTTCTAAGTTTGATAGAATCATGGGGGCGTTATCTTTAATCTTACGCTGAATAATTGCGTCTTCACGCAAAAGGTTTTCTAAAAACTTTTCCGTGGCATCTATCCCTCGATAAGTAACTGGTTTAGAGACTGTACCGTCGTGACTAACAATAACATAACTAAACCCACAGGAGATATGCTGCGAAGTTTTCGTTGTTGAAGAGAGGTCGGCATCGGGGTCGCATCGGTGAACTTTACGGAGAATGGACTCGAAATCGGCATAGATGACGTATTTAACCTGTGAAAAAATAGAAATAAAACTATATTAGATAAAATCATAAGTGGATCATCCACCTTTGATAAAATGTAAACAAAACATTTCCCCTCTCTCCCATGCATCTTATCGTCTGCTTTATTTATCTTGCTATGGGCGCCGTCTGGCGTTAGTCTCAGTAAACAATTTTGGCGCGCTATTCAAAATACCCTGATAAATAACAAAAGTTTTAGTTTACCTTCTGTTGCCATGCGACGTTTTTGAATTCCAGAATAGGTTCCTTTACTGGCATCTCGATCTTCTGAGGTCCGTGTATACTACACTCCTTGATGTGTTCCCTGTAGTTCTTCTCCGAGTTTACACCGGAGAATCGATGCAGGCAATAACGGCAGTAATAGTTCGTGTGTCCGTTTGCGGTAAATGACGTTGCTAGAAGTCGACTCATGCTTCGGATTAAGCAGAAATGCTTCTTCTCACCCTCGGTTAATAGCAATAAATCTACTTGGCGTGGTTCCTCAACTCTGTTGGAACTCAAGTAAAGGGGGAAGACCTCTTTCTCGTATCCGAATACATTAATCGAAAGGTTATTCACCCGTTCGAAATTCTCTAATTTACCGGTATTTACTTCCACGGGGAACGTAATACCGGCCATGTCCAATTCATTACTATACTCTAGGTACTTTGTCACACGTTGTGGGTGTTCCCCATGGTTAACAGGGTGTAAATGTGCCAAAATTGACCATAAGAAACACTTATTGTCCGTATTTTGCACATTTAAAAGGGCTTTTTTAGCTAGGAGATTTTTAGGGGTTTCAAAGTACGTACCCCCGTGAAGCGGGAGGTACGCTATGATATTAATTTGCAGGAAGAGAATTTTATCTAAAACCCACCCGCTACCTTGCGCTTCGTAATCCTCCATTAAACGTGTCAGGGTTCTAATACTGAAGTCTATCTGTCCGGGGATAACGTCGGAGTTCAAAATGGTAAGGTTTTGGGTTCTATGATAAATTAAATTTTCTACTTCCTCGTCAGTGTCGGCTAACTGACGGGTGTAGCGAGCCCTGACAGTTAAATACCACTTAATCCCTCTATCTCTAGCCAGTTTATTGCGCAAGTAATTTTCGATCGCTGCCCTATGTCTACCTACGTACAGCTCTACGTCTGTCTCAGTCGCTACGGGTGTGAAACGTGCACAAAAAATAGCCCTACCGAGTACTTCCAGTTCCTCCAGCTCGTCGTGAAGAGGAACTTCCGGTGACGCAACGATGGGTTCCTCCTCCTGCTCTTGACCACCACCACCCTCCTGCTGATCCATAAAGCGATGGATGTCGCGGTTCTCCTGGCTGGAAAGGGCTGGGAAGTCCTCCTCCTGGTCCATGAACTCGTTCAGGGCACGTTTCCATCGTCGGACAGCTCATCCAGATTTTCGCAAACGGCGGATGGAGGAGTTCCCAGTAGAGATCCATTGATGACACCCTCTTCTCGGTCCATGAACTCGCTCAAGGCACGATTCCCATCGTCGGACAGTTCATCTAGATTTTCGGGAGAAAGGTCCGACGACACCCTACGAGTGACGCCGGAAAGGGGGCCGAAAACAGAGGAAGGAATAGGGTTGGACGTGGACCGTTTCGGCCGCTTCGTCTCAGGAGTGGATGGGTCCGACGTGGACCGTTTCGGCCGCTTCGTCTCAGGAGTGGATGGGTCCGACGTGGACCGTTTCGGCCGCTTCGTCTCAGGAGTGGATGGGTCCGACGTGGACCGTTTCGGCCTCTGCGTCCCAGGAGGGATAAAGGTAGAGGTTGAGGGGCCCGAGAATGGGATAACAGGAGGAACAAAGGTGGAAGTTGATGGTCCCGAGAATGGGACAAAGGTAGAAGTTGATGGTCCCGAGAATGGGACAAAGGTAGAAGTTGATGGACTAGCATTGTTCATGAGGGGGTGTGGAACCTTAAAGTTAGAGTGTCGGGCAGCCGCGTGTAACATTAAATTCGCAAGTCTGGTAAAAACGGCGGGACATTGCCTGCATGGGTATTTAACACCCTCGTGTTTCTCCCTTTTATGTCTCAAAAGCTCCCTGTACCCTTGGTATGAACACTCACAAATATTACACTTAAACATTCTCAAAGAATGATAAAGACAATCTTAATCTCAGAAAAATCGCAAGTACTTGTAAAAATACGCAAGTACTTGTAAAAAATACGCAAGTACTTGTAAAAATACGCAAGTACTTGTAAAAAATACGCAAGTACTTGTAAAAAATCGCAAGTACTTGTAAAAATCACAAGTAATTTCGGTACTAGCCCGTAAATTTTTTCTTACCCTCTGCAAAATAACTTCCAACGGCAAATGTTACCAAGTATTGAAAAATACTATAAAGCAACTAGGGAGCAGGCTGGAACTCGTCTGAAGTCAGGAACAAAAGTGACTGAGTTTGGACACGTGCCGGGCTTTTATACTCTTGCCTCTTGGCGTCGTCCATTTAATCTTTGCCTGAACTATCATATGGGTTTTTCCGTTGGCGTCAAGTCGAAAACCTCGCCATGTTTCGAAATTCACTCCAAGTTTCAATCTAGTTTGTTTTATTTACAAGTTTCCTGGCATAAACAAACATTGCGGCGTCGTCCATTTAATCTCTGCCTGATCTATCATATGGGTTTTCCCATTGACGTCACGATGAGAGCCACGCCATGTTTCGAAAACCGTGCCAAGTTTCGAAATTCACGCCAAGTTTCAATCTAGTTTTTTTACTTACAAGTTTCCTGGCATAAACAAACATTGCAACCCGAACTATCATCCCATGTCGACACTCGGTGCCAGAGTTTCATACAAGCGCTTATCATGATTTCTAATTATTGACATAGACCGTTTATTTACCGTCCGAGTTTCTCTATTCCCGTTCACCGACCTCATTATTTACATTACCTATCCATGAAAATGCGAAATAGGTCTATCAATAAAGAGAAATTGGTTTAAGTTGAAATAATTTCTAAAGTTTATATTTAGAAGTATTAAATTGAAATAACCCCTAAAATTTGGAATATGCCTATATATTTAGTTAAATAGTTAATAGTTGAAATATGCTTATATTAAGGTAAATGAAAAAGTATTAAATTTGAATATTTATTATTTAAATTCAATGTATTACAGGAATTTTTTAGAGTTGCATACACTTAGAGAGACCATTTGCTTACAGAATTGGAAACTTAAGAAAGTGGAATTATTAAAAATATTAACTATCAGCTCGATATTTAAATTAGACACGGCATTAGAATAATGTTCATCTACACGTTCACTCCATTCCGTCATTATACAGTCATGCTGTAATTGTGAAGGATGGTCGATAATGCAGCCGTTGCACGAATTCTTTATTCCCTCAGTTAGTTGCTGTATTACTATTCCCCTAATCGCACTCTCCACACGTTTCGCTTCAGCAATGAATGTCGTCACCTGAATGTGTTTTTCCAATAACTTTCCCCATAGGAATGGTCCTATAGCAAATCCATTCCTAGTCGGGTATTGGATTCCGTAGTTCGCTCCTTGTCCCTGGATCACTTGGCGGATATTTAACATCTTCCTATCCTGATAAGTTACAAGTTGAATTCGCTTGTCCATCGATCGCTCGAAAAAGCATGTGGTGGGTTGAGCGTCGTCCTTCTCGAAAAATCCGTTTATGGTGTCCTTCATTCCGTAAAGTTGCATATATTCCCCCTCGCTTAATACGATCCCAGTTGAGCCATCGGTCATTCCTAGTCTAATCCTACAGTTCGGCGTTACGCTGACTGATTTAGTTGAGGAAATCTCGAACACGTTGGAGTTATCCCTAAATATTCACATTAAATATGGTAATCACATTAAATGGGGTGCAAACCAAGGTTATAACACTAAGATTTTATGGGAAATTATACTTACATTTTTCGGATCTGGATCGGTACTTCAAGGAAGGATGAAGAATGTCTTATCTTTAAACCGTCCTCGTCTTTTATACTTTAATGTCACGTGACTTTCTGACCATGTAAACATGGTGCTCTTTTTAGACCAATCACGTTCTTATAGTGAACATGGCGTTTAAACCACGTGTATGACCGGGGTTATTTACCACGTTGTCAAATATGACGCTTAAGCCTAACATTGACGCCATGATTGATTCACTGACACCATACACGTCATGTACGTTTCACTGACAACAAGATTGGGTGAAAAAGGTTTGATTCACTGGCGCCATAAGAAGAAAAATGATGTGGGCGCCCATTGACGCCATATTTACCGGTGCCATCTGGCACTGTCTGACGCCAGTGGCCCAGATTCGGTACTTTCTATCTACTGTCGGTCAAACCCGCGAAAAGAGGCTATGGCACAATACGACAAAAGAGGCTAAGTCCCAAAATCATAAAAGAGGCTATAAGCCCATAACGATACCACGAGCCGCGCAATGACTCTATGAAGACGTCATGGACGCTTTGGAACTCTTGTCGCTATTCAGCCTCGATCGCTCACTAACCGTTCATCAGAATGGACTTCTCTCAGGAAATGTAGCATTATAAATATTTATGTTTATTATTTTAAACTATGTGTTATTAATTCCGTTTTGGGATAATTATTTGAGTGCATGTCTTAATCCTTACTTGGATTAAGTCCTTAGTAATGATATAATATATATATATATTATATATATATATATATATATATATATATATATATATATATATATATATATATATATATATATATATATATATATATATATATATATATATATATATATATATATATATATATATATATATATATATATATATATATATATATATATATATATATATATATATATATATATATATATATATATATATATATATATATATATATATATATATATATATATATATATATATATATATATATATATATATATATATATATATATATATATATATATATATATATATATATATATATATATATATATATATATATATATTATATGAAATATCGTAGGTACACCAACAACTCTTTATTAAAACTAGTCTTCAAAATAAGATTTATAAAATGAAACTTTCAGTAAGTACAACGCTACACATCATTGCGACTTCGAGAAGAACGGTAAGTAATCTACCGAACAATTTTTATCAGCTGTCTGCCTTTTTGTCCTTTTAATGTGCTAAGACGACATCTGAAACCTTTTAGATATAGTAAAATATTTAGTATATGAAAAAATAAGCGAGTAAACATTGAAATGCGAGCGTATCTAAATGGATTGTTCATGGAAACTAACAGCTAAAGCTAATTTAATAAAACGACTTTTCGACTTGAAAAATATTGGTATGAATAAATAAAGAAGTGTACAATACGTTATATTAGTGACTATGTGAAAGTTACGAGACGCTAGAAGAATGTGTACTTTTTTAACTACAGCCCCTTTCAGACGATGCTTTTTGACTTAACTATACGCGATGTACGAGGTTACCTCCAATTTTTTAAATGTTAGTAGTTTTTGGTATGCGCCATCTAGTGAGCGAATTCTGTACTTTGATATTATTCCGTATTTTTAAAATGGACGAGAAACCAGCTTTGTAAGTAGTTACACGTTAGAAGTTTTTCGAAAACTTTTGAAATGGATGTCGAAATTATAACTTTAGGTATGGAATTTATTTATTAAATAAAGAACAATGTTGAATTTTAAGACTACTTTGAGAAGATACTTTGTTTAAAAACCCTGCTATGATTCCTAATGAAGAATGGATAGATGATATGGAAAACTGGCCCAAAATAACAAAAGAAAGAATATCGAAATGTATAATTAACAGCAAAGCTTGTGACAACCAACCAGCCAACGCTCGAAAAAGCTTGCAAGCAAGCAAATACTTGGAAAGTGGATGGGTGGGGCAAATTAAGTTGGCGATGGCTGGTCGCCAGTTAGTTGCGTTGAAAGGTGACGTAACACCATCACAGAAATTGACAAAGAAGGATCATCGTTCTTGGTTTGATTCAACACCTGATGGTACAATTGTAACGGCTTTTTGTACGTGCATGGCTGGATAAGCTCGGGTATGTAGCCATGTTGCTGCACTTATGTTCAAAGTTGAGTTTTGGAACTCTGAATTTGCGAGAGGTCCATCATGTACCGATGGCCAAAATCAGTGGAATGCCGGAACAAAAAGAAAAATAGAACCTGAAGCTTTTGTAGCAATAGAATTTTCAAAAAATCAAAAAGAAGTTGTGAAAGAAGCCAAGAAGCCCTTCAAATTTGACTCACACGAATCTCTTAGGAAACATTTTTTAAATTCAGATTTCAGATTTGGCCGAACTAGTTAATATGCCAGGTTCAATCATTCTAAATACCAAAATTATTGATAAACCCATTCCGCGAAACGTTCTCAGCGGCTCAGCCCATATAAAAAGCTAAATAGTTCAAGCAATAGTTGCCATATCGTAAATACCGATAAACCTATGACATCGGATTCGTTAAAATGCAATGTTTACCACAGCTTTTTTTAAGAAGTTCGTGGAAATTGGAGACTGCAATATTGAAAAATTGAAAGAAGAAACAGTAAAACAGGGAGAAAGCGCACTATGGAATGAAATTAGGCAAATACATATAACAGCTTCAACAGCCAAAGGGATTCCCAAGAAACCCACAACATCTCCTGCTAATTTCGTTAAAAACCACGTATTTCCAAAATTCAGGGGAAACAAAGCAACAGAGCATGGCACAATGAAGGAACCTGTAGCAAGAAATATTTTTAGTGACGAAAATCTTTTGCAAGTGGAGCTGGTAGGAACAATGATTTCAAAGTCGGAACCCTGGTTAAGCGCTAGCCCAGATGGCCTCACTGGTCATGAGCAAATGTAAGAAACCAAATTGCAAGCAACAAGTACGACGTGAGATTAGATAAAATGGGAGATACACTTTGCACGAAAATGGAAAAAACGGCTATTATTTGCAAATTCAAATTCAATATCTTTGCTGAAATAGATCTATGTGTTATTTCTACATATTTACTAATCAAGAAAAAAATCAATTGGAAGTTCCGTTCAATGAAAAATATAAGGAACAGATCTTAAAAAATTAGAAACGTGTATGCTAGTCATATGCTACCAGTTATTGTGGCCGCTTTCTATGCTAAAAAGCTAAAGTTGCCATATTTAAGTTCCTTTTTACAAAATCAATTGTTAACCAGATAATTCATGAAATAAAATGTGATAAAATACAGTATAAGCAGGGTTCGTACGGAACTGTTTAAATCAGGGGTTGAAAAACGGGATAAAAAGTCAGGGGACACATTGATCAGGGATTTTCAATCCCAAATATTTCGTACGAACCCTAACCTGATAATTGATAACGTTTCCTATGATACAATAAAATGTTCCTTAAGTTCAAAATCTCAATTAAAGATCGTGAAAACGTCTTATACTTATTAATTTTTTCCATCGTGCTTGTACTCTTACCAGTGATTGTCTGTGGCACCGCAAAGACTCATAATTTTATCCTCCTTTTTAGAGAAAGACAGTGGCAAAATTCCTTTCAATATTCTGAAGCCTTTCAGTTTCCCAATTACCCTTTCAATCTTTATTCTAACGCTAGCTATTTGCCTAGTTTCAGTTACATCTTCCTCTTCCAACTGGTTCTTATCACGAGTAAACGCTGGAATACTGAGTTTCACTTAGATGAATTCAAGATCTTTCTCTATGGTGAAACCACGGTCAGCCATAACCTGTGTTAGATAAATAAGATTTACTGACGTTTACATAAACAATTAACCGGTTTTATACCTCATCACCGGGTACTAAGAATTTCTAAAAGCCAGAGTCTCGTGTGATAAAGTTGTCACTAGTTTTTCCTCCGTAGCAACGCGATATAAACATGATTAATCCATTTGGAGCTATCGCTATTAATGCCTTCATCGTGTTATGGCTTTTGTAGTTGCTGTAAGTCAATGCTCTTGCTCTAAGTTTTCTTGGTCGCTGAACAAATACTTCTGTACAATCTATGATGCACGTTGTTAAAGGATAATTAACTTTGAACGGCACCGGTGCCCTACTATATATGGTTTCTCTAGGTAACCAACATATCACATCTGAGAGTCTTTCATACATAATGTTTAACCAGTATTTAAATATTCTACCAGCTAGAGAACCTGAAATATAAAATCTGCGCCCCAGGTCTTGAAAAAGAAGGTTTAGTCTCAGTTTCATTAGCACCATATATATCTGATGTGGTATTTCCATCGAGCAGGGGGGCTTGACAGGCTTCTTGGATAGTGTTTTTACAAGTTTGTCAAAACGATCGACATCAAAACCATTTAAAAACTTTCAGTCCTTGTTACTAACACGTTGATAATCATGCATTTCAACTTGCATTGAAATATGATGGCTTGCAGCTTTAGAATAAAGACTTTTCGCGGTATAATCATGATCTTTCAGTGATGGATCTTCCCACCGAGTTTGAGCGTTGGCGGTTTTTATCGGCTCTTCGTATTGTGTCCCAACGCTAACCATAACTTTATTTGAGCATGTACATTTTTGTAGTATCTCATCTGTTGAGCTATTGAAACTCTTATTTTCCCACACTGATTCATGAAAACTGGACTCGCTAGACTGGGATTTTTCAAGTAGAGAATTGTTTGAAGATGAAAATGAGGAGTTTATGGCACTATCAAGAGTGTTATCTTCAGTACGAGGCCGTTTTGATGAAATACTATCATCATTAGAGCTCAAATTGATAGATCTTTTATGTTTACGGTTTGGTTTCCATTCATTATCTAGGTCAATGCTTGGGATAGGGTGTTCTTTAGTTGGTTTTCCATCAATGAAGTGCAACGAACAAACCTGCACATTCATAAAAATAATAAATTTACAAGAACTGAGCAAGAGCTACACAACAAATACCCACAACAGCTCTCTTTCCTGGTAAATAATCTTGTCTGCCAAGTGCTTCAAGCCATTGACCTCGTAATTTATCATTCTTGGGGAAAATATGAAGCCCAAAAGGCACCGGACAACAACAATCTTTATGGCACAGAGTTAACCCTTTGTCAGGTCCCGAATGAACTTTGCAAAGCTGCGATCTCCACTCCCTTAAATCTCTATCACTACTCTTACAGCCAAGAACTGAACATGTTCGACCGCAACTTGCCATTTTTATTTTTCAAAACTTACTAATAACTAATTACTGATGAGAATTAAAAATATTTTCAAATAACGGGATTCACTGCCCAAACGGATTTCAGACGATGCTTTTCAACTTCCTGCTTTTGAACGCTAGATGGCTTTAAACACTGACGTTTAAAGAGACGAAAATAACGAATTTTACGCTTTACTTCGACGCTAGATGGCGGTAGCAAAAACTACAAACACGCAATGGCAGCCCCCATGGAATTTGCCTGGTAAACGACGTATAGATCATCCTTGAAAACTGTACCTAAATAACTAACCGTAATATTTAGTCGGCCTCTCCATTCCATATTTATTCATTAATATCGAAATCATTGACAAATTCCTCGAGGCTCGAGGACTTTATATCAGAATGTTGTCAGTTTATATTTTGGTTCCACCCACAATTGTGGCATGGCCTAATAGATCACGCATTCCCGCTTCACAAAACTGCTAGCGCATGGTCTGCATGGGTTATGACCATTCATGAACGCGCGTAATTCTCGTTCTTGGGAAAGTTTTTATGTGGCCATTACACGCTCAATTTTTTGCGCAAATTAAATGGGGAACATCTATAAATTAATCATCTTAAAAATTATTCGCAAGACTTTTCACTAATTGTGCAATTCAAAATCCATCAAGATGTTTAAAGCTCAATATTTAGAAAAAAACCTTATAATTTAATTGGACAAATATATTGATGGAATTCAAAATGATATATTCAATTGTATTGAATATATTTTGATCACAATAAAATTGTTGATGCTGAGTCCGGGTACAATTTTATCGTCCAAACATTACATATAAAGCGTCAAATACACAAACTTTAATGTTATTCGAAAACGAAATATTGTTCAATTGTTTGAAAAACATTTTGCGCGATAAAAACTCATTCAGATTTTTTTACGCAAATATTGTCCAAAATTTACCGCAAATGATGTTCAATTTCCAAAAAAATATTGTGGCATTATATTTGAACTTTGCACAAATGTTAGTCTGGATAGCATTTTATTTATACTTCGTAACTTAAACAACGAGCCGTACGTTCTTTTTGCCAATTATTGAGCGTGTAGGGTCCCCAGTTTTATTGCAACATGGGCTTTCTATTATGTTCCCAGTGTATGTTAATGTAAAGCGAACCCTACACGCAAAAAACGTGCGGCCCGTTGTTTTAGTTACAAAGTATAAATAAACGTTATCCAGACTAACTTTTCTGCAAAGTTCAAAGCCACAATATATTTTAGGAAATGGAGCATCATTTGCAATAAATTTTGCACAATATTTCCATATAAAACTGCTCAATGTTAATTAAACAATTGAAAGATATTTCGCATTTGAATAACATTGAACTCTGGGTTTTTGACACCTTATATTTAATGTTTGGACAATAAAATTGTACCCGGTCTATGGACTCAACATGAACAGTTTTTTTGAGACAATAATAAATGCAATATAATTGAAACTATCATGTGGAATTTAATTAATATACTTGTCCAAGTTTTAAGGTTTTTTTTTCTAAATATTGGCCATTCAACATAATTTTGGATTTTAATTTGCACAACAAAGGAAAAATTTTGGAATAATCTATAAGATGATGAGTTTTTTAGATGCGCCCCCCGTTTAGCTTGTGTAAAATATTGAGCGTGTAAAGGCCGCATAATCTGAATTCTCGAACAGTTCGATTTATTAAAATTTGTTGAAACGAAACATTTTGCAATTCTGAAACGGCCCGGGGGCCTTTGATATTTAGTGGGGCCCCTCCCAACAGCGGGGCCCTGGGCAGCTGCCCGGTCTGCCTTATGGGCGATCCGGGCCTGGGGTAAGAGATTGACGTCGCTAAACTAATGGCGGCGCAGTAGTCCTCGTTTTTAAGACTAATTAAATGGCAATTTTCTTGTAATAGAACATTGACGTTGGGTGGGGCTAAAGGAAGTCACGTGACTCTGACGTCATGGATATACGTCAAAATATTTTTTGGAGGACAAGCAAAGATTTTTGGAGGAAGCTTTAGAGCTCTGTCACTTCTCTCTTTGGCTTATTTAATCAGTTATATTTTAAGTTAATTGCAATTCAGTGTTCCAAAATGGTTAGTTTTTGTTCAGTGTACGGTTGTTCAAAAAGGGCGGATAGAGACGGTGCACATTTATCGTTTTATCGATTTCCCGGGCTGAAAGAAAAAAGTAAAAATAGGGCCTTGCTCAACCTGGCCAAATTAAGAAGAAAACGGTGGATTGAAGCTTTAAAAAGGAAAGATTTAACTACAAAAAAGATTAAATATGCGAGAAAATGTTCTTTGCATTTCATTTCTGGTAAGAATAATGCATTTACCTATAACTCAGTTGACGATATAATTATACATAACGAGAGTATGTATTTCAGGTAAACCTGCTGCCTTGAAAGATGATAAAAATCCAGACTGGGTGCCAAATTTAAATCTGGGCTATGATAAATATGAGGGGCAAGATAAAGTATCTCTTGAAAGAAAACAACGCGCATTGAAAAGATTGCAAACGGAACCATTTCCTTCTCATTCAAGAGTTTCTAATCCAGACTCGGCTTCGAATGAGAGCGAACCTGATGTTAACATTTCTGATTTACCTGATGATGTAGAAGATTTAATGGATGATCCCACATATTTGGACAAATCCATACAAGCTTCTCAAAGTGTAGAGACCAAAGAATGCCAAACTTCTCAAAATATCGAGACGAAAGAGTGCCAAACTGACTTACAGGTGCAAAAATTAGAACAAGACTTAATTGAAGCTCATATTGAGTTGGAAAAATTACAAAGCAAATTAAATTTAGTCTCTGTTTGTCCCGAAAGTTTTAAAGATGATGCTAAAGTAAAATATTATACGGGTTTAGTTTCATTCGAAGCTTTAATGGTTGTATATAACATTGTTGAGCCCTTCATACCTTTTAGAAAACTAAAATCTTCCCCACTGACAAAGTTTCAGAAGATGATAATGTTTTTGATGAAACTAAGGCTAAACGTAGATTTCTTAGATTTAGGTTATAGGTTTAATGTTTCAAATAAAACAGCATCTCGCGTGTTTTATTCATGCTTACACATTTTTTATTCTCGACTTGGACACTTAGTCACTTGGCCTTCTCGAGATGATTTGCATAAAACAATGCCAAGTTCCTTTAAAGAAGTCTTTGATAAAAAGGTAACTGTAATTATAGACTGCTTTGAAGTGTTTACTGAAAAACCATCTAACCTATTAGCCAGAGGTCAGCTTTGGTCTCAATATAAACATCACCACACCGTAAAATTTTTAAACGGCATTACACCACAGTGTTCAGTTTCTTTCCTTTCTGAAGCTTGGGGTGGCAGAGTATCTGATAAACATATTACTGAAAACTGTGGGTTATTAGATAAACTTCTTCCCGGTGATATGATACTAGCGGACAGGGGATTTAATATAGCGGATTCAGTTGGGTTTCACTGTGCTGAAGTTAAGTTACCTGCATTCAAAAAAGGGAAGAAGCAGCTATCTCCATATGAAATCGAAGATACACGAAAAACAGCTAGTATAAGGATTCATGTGGAAAGGGTTATTGGATGTGTAAGACAAAAGTATACCATCCTTGAAGGACCAGTTCCGTTAGAAATGTTAAATGATCAGGATGATGATGAAAAAAAGTAGCTACTATCGACAAGATTGCTCAAGTTTGCTGTGCGCTATTTAACGTATGTCCAACAATTAATAAAGAATAGATTTAGATTTTTATTTTGAAATTGTAACTTTATTTCAAAATAGGTCATCTTTTTCAAAAACCTTGTTAACATTATCATTAAAATTTAAGTAATAAAAGTATGTCAGATTCAATGTGTCATTTAAAATAGGAACTTCATGACCATTTGTTTACTTGACGCGACAAGTTTTACATTTCCAAGATCCTTTAGGAACTCTCTTAATTTTGAGGCATTTGGTATGGTACCAAATAATTTTACAGTTAGTGGCTTCGCAGAATATCATTCGCTCGTCGTCACTAACTTTCCCATCGCAAATGCACCACTTTTTTGGATTCTGTGCATGGCTAGGTGTATCATCTGTATGTTGCAGTGATGAGCCACTACGATTACTATTTGTAAAAAATCTTCCTAAAAGTTCCACCATGACAGCAGCTTGGAAAAACTAAGTGGCTTTGGCTAAATTTGCTTCCCAGAAATTTTTATCTGGCTCAATTCTTTGCATAAATATTTCCCCTTCTTCGGCCCAAACAACAAAATCACAGAACGCTTTATCACAAATGAAAATCTGTGCTTGACACTGGTAATAATACGCATGTTGCTTATCAAGGACTAACGCTCCTCCCATTTGGACTAGGCAATTTTTTTTACTCGTGAGATCAGCAACGGATCCTCCCTTCACGCAATAAGGGCATTTAATTTCAACACAACCTTTTTATCTTTATCACATTCGCAACTGACTAGGGCATCCGGAGAAGCACCCAAATAAGGGTATTTGGAGTTAATCATCAAACCCGCACGAGTAATTGTAAGGTTGCATGACTTATGATTGTGTTGTAGTTTCTTCTCATATGCTTTTAAAGCTACATTTTCTTGGCTACATCCCCATTCCGTTGCTTTTGTTTTGAATTTGTACTTCTCAGGATAACAAATTGATTTAACGAGACTGGGACTAGACAGAGCTGATTTTGTATTGCAGGCTGCTTTGAATTTAGAAGCAGTTATTCTTCCAGCTCGGAATTCAAACCATAGTTTAGATTTTGCCTCATTTCTAGTGTTCTTCTCAATTTCAATGGCCTCATCTTCGGTAATGCTGATAGTGGTTTTCTTACTTAGTTCAAGAAGATCTTTGTAACAAAGCTTCATGTGGTCATCAGAAAAAAGAGATTTTAAACAATTAGTTGGTAATGGTTTTGGTATGAAATGGTCCGAATACGATGGTATGGAGGCTAATACAACTGGTTTTGGATTTAGAGTACATAGCTGAGCATAGATCTCTTCCTTCTCCGCAGCAGATGGAACTGGGATAACTTTTTTCTTTACTTCTCTTGGGGTTTGTTCGCTTTCCAAAGCTAGGCATTTTCTTTTCGATGATGAAAGATCTATCTCCCGCACTCTAGCATATTTAACCTCTCTATCGCTAGGTGCTTTCCACTGGCATAGTAGCTCAGTGCATGTCATGGGACCTTCTCGTTGCCTTACCGCATATTCAATAAAAAAGAGAATGGCTCCAACATGGGAACAGACTTCGCCTAACCCAGCAACACACGTACAGTGACCTGAGAGAATGGTACCATGTTCATCGGATATAATCCACGGCTGTGTTGGTGTCTCATCAAAACTTTGAGAATGCTTAACCTAAGACGAATTTATGTGTATTTTAATCATGGTGTATGGCTATTGTAGCCACCCAAAAAGAACCTTACTTTTCCCAAGAAGACAAAGTGGTTGTTGACATGTTTTACTATCAGCTGACGAACAAAACCAGATGTGAAGAATTTATATGATTCAAGGCTTTTATACGCCTTTAATTCTTCTAGAGTGTAGGAACTTTTCGTGTGGATCAGATATGTAAAAATATCTGGATAGGAAATGTCTGGCCAAACCTAAGTTCTACACCAGTCTCTTTGGGGTTAATTAAATAAGGGTCTAAGTCATTGATAACCTTAATTTTTTCACTATAGCGTATGGCAACATCTTTATTTGTTTTAGATAACTCTTTAAAATACTCTCTAACGTTAGTAGCCATTAAAAATTAGAAAATAAACTCAAATTAATGAGACACTAGACCGAACTATAACATGTTTCTATGGCATTCTGTCGTCTGCTAAAATCTGCTTGTCCTCCAAAAATTCAAACCAAACCGCCAGTCGATGACGCTACTTGGTTGCCGTAGCAACGGAGGCGGGGCTTAGGTTAAGCGTCAATGCTCTATAAGAGATCGTTTATTTGTTGTTTTTGTTTTTTTTTTAAAATATTTTTCCTTTTAGATTTAGAAAAAATGCCGTTCTTTTAAGGTATAATGTTATGTTATACTCCATTTTCCTTTAAGCATTTTGTCAATTTTAGTAATTAATGATGACTTTTATAGGTATAGCCTGAACACTACTGTTCTTTTACCTCATAACCAGAGAGTCAATTCATTAATTTTTCATCCCAATGAACCAATGGTAGTTTCCACTAGCAATGATGGAAAGTTTCAAGTTTGGGCTATAGATGACAGAGATGAAACTGATGGAAATGAATCTAAATCAACCTGGCAATGTGTCACCATGGGTTTTTATCGAAATGAACCCGCTGGCGATGCGGATTTTAGTGAAGATGGTTCAGTGGTGGCTGTTTCTTTTAGTCACGCAGCCTTATTATGGATCCCTGATAACGCTTGCTTGAAAGCTATTCTTTCAGTTCCAAATTCTGATCTTAAACGGGATAAAATCTCGTAAGTTTCAATTAAACCTTTGTAAATTTAATACTTTCATTCATTTTAAATACTTTAATTAATTTATTGTAGCCAAGTTAAGTTTGGAATTGGAAACTGCGCTCATCTTTTAGTAACTACAACTGAAACTAGTTTAAATGTCTGGAATGTTGTCTCATTAACGAGTAAGGCTTCAAATGTTAATTAGAATTCAATAAATAATTATTAATTAAGCTTTACTTAATTACAGTTCCATGGCAAGTTGAAATGAATGTTTGTTACTTGACGAAAAATCCTATAAGTGAAATTATGGCGGTTTTTAATAAGGAAGGCGATTGTATGTATTTTAATTGTTGAATTAATTAATTAATTAGTTGGATGGTTGTTTAATTTTTTTCTTGTATTTGTTACGCAGGTTATTTTTTCAAACCAACAGACCCTTAACCTATTTATACTTTACAACGTGCCACCAAAACGCCAGTCTTAGCTAGTGTTTTTGTCCCTAAAAAGGAAATTTCAGCGGAAGAGCTTGAAAAAGATTCCAACTCACCTCTTGAAGATTCTTGTCTCTATTTTGTGAATGAAAAACAAGTAATTTCTTTCGATCTTCGTTTTGAAAGGCATAATTTATTTCCTTTATTAATTTAATTATTAGGAGCTGATGGTTATTAGCTCTGATATGGAAAAGTTAATCGTCGAAGTAGAAAATAGCCATGAGGAAATAGTAAATCTGGAATTTCGGATTTAGTAAAATCCGAAATTCCAGATCTTCCGAGAAAGCAGTTTTCAACTCTTCTTGCTCAGAGTAAGAAATCGGAAGTTGAAAAGTATGAATCTACTTTTCGAGCTTATCAGGAGGGAAATTTCGCCAAGAAACAGTTCCAAGAGGTTTGCATCCATTATTTAGCATTTCTAAATATTACTACAATTTTTATTGTTTTTCTTTATTAAGTGAAGTGTACCTTCGCATGTTGTACCATCAGTTAGCACTTTGTGTTTGGATTGTTGATAGAAAGACAAGATTTAGAAACATGATTAAATTTGTAAATTGGAATAAAAAAAATTCAATAAAATGCTAACTTTTGATTAGGGGTAATTATAAGTCATATTAAAAAGTTTTATTTTCTTCACGTTAAAAATAGTTTCAAATTTCGCGGGTTTTTAAGGGTTCTAGCGCCATCTCTTGCCTATTTCGAAGTGGCTATATAGGCCCAAATTTTGGGCGTAAATAGTCCCGGTCTATTTAAGCCCAAAATTTGGGCCTAAATAGCTGGTCTCCAACGTCTTACTATTTAGGCCCAAATGTTGGGCTTAAATAGCCTCTATAATGCAGACAGCTATTTAGGCCCAAAAATGTTAGCCATACAATTTTGGGCGTAAATAGCAAGGGCCGCGCGGCGACGACTAAAATTTTGGGCGAAAATAGTATGATGGGTGCAAGCTAGTTAGTTAGGCCTAAGTAGTCTTCGCCGCGCGGCCCTTCCTATTTAGGCCCAAAAAATTGGGTAGATATAATTTTGGGCCTAAATAGCCAACGTTCTTAAGGCAGATATTTAGGACCAATTTTTTCTGCGATTATACTTTTTGGGCCTAAATAGTCGTCACCGCGCGGCCGTTGCTATTTAGGCCCAAAATTATATCCACCCAATTTTTGGGCCTAAATAGCCAACGTTCTTAGGGTTGCTATTTTGGCCCAAAATATTAACGCTCTAAAATTAGGTGTCTTATGAGTTGCTTAGGTGATGTCCGTCGTTCAAAAATCTTTATCCCATATGCATAAAAATTATTTAAATTTTGCGAAATCGTAGGTGTTGTCGCAATGTCGGGAACAATTAAACGAATCGTCGCGATATGGGGAACAGTTAAACGGGTCGTCGCGATATCGGGAACAATTAAACTAGTCGTCGCGATGTCGGGAACAATTAAACGAGTCGTCGCGATGTCGGGAACAATTAAACGAGTCGTCGCGATGTCGGGAACAGTTAAACGAGTCGTCGCGATGTCGGGAACAGCTAAACGAGTCGCCGCAATTAAAAACTTTCTCTCTCGCGACGTCTTGTTTCAAAAATAAGCCGCAAATTATTGATCTGATGCAATTGATAAAAACTTATCTTATACTGTTGTTTTAATAAAGTTTTTAGAAAGCGTTTTTTTTTAAACTCGCCACTTTCCCTTTCCAACTGCTAAATAGGGGGTTTTGAATGATTGGGATGATTTTAAAGAGAAGGTGAGCAGTTGAACCATGCATGTTCATAATTAAGAATAAATGTTCGATAGTAATTAGCAAAGTGTTTTAATTCTTTTTTAACTTGTTATTTTGGATGGGTTGTTCTCAGTAAAAGATATACACACTCTGCACTGCATCCTTACTTAACCTTGAAAGATGTTATACTTTGTGCAGCTCAGCAGATTCCATTGGTTGTCAAAAAGACCATAATATGCCATCGGATACACTGCTAAGACTAGTGGAACTTTATTATAATACTAATTTCGCATTGTAAATATGAGTGTTCCTTGAGAAAGGTTCGTCATCTTGTTTATGGCGAACCCGAATTTGCTGAATACAGTGAACACAACCACTTTCTCAAATGTAGGCACCATTTTGAATGTGGGTATTCTCCTTTTCAGTAAACCTTTATTTCCGCCAAGCGGGTTTCAATGGGTTTCATATTGAGGGAATAGGTTGGCCATTGAATTTCTAGATGGTTCTCTCCGAAACGCGCCGTTTTCAACCGAACGTTCGTGCAGACTTATGTTGAAACTGACATCAAGAATCGCCCACTAATCTAGATAGAAATCTTTCTCCAACCCCGGTATTTTTAAACCATAGTGGAACAGAATGTCGCACCCGTGGCCATATCTTCGCCGGAGGAAGATTTGAAGTTTCATCGAATCATTCCACTTATAATAATAATAGTCTAGACTTTGTCTAGGCCTATTTATTTGTGCAACATTAAAGGATATCTCTATCCATAAGAATATGGCTCAAGACATTGATTCCGTGGTAGATGTGTATTCAAATCATTGCAGTTAACATCAATGTCTCTTTACTGGACGAGCTATGCTCAACTGTTCACCTTCTCTTTAAAATCATCCCAATCATTCAAAACCACCTATTTAGCAGTTGGAAATGGAAAGTGGAGAGTTTGAAAAAATGCTTAGTAAAAACTTTATTAAAACAAAAATATACGATAAGTTAGTTTTTATCAATTGCATCAGATCAATAAATTGCGGCTTATTGTTGAAAAAAGACGTCGCGAGAGAGAAAGTTTTTAATTGCGGCGACTGTACCACCATAGAGACTAGACCCCAAGGAGTGGCAGGTCCCCCGCTCTACAAGCGCAAATAATGATGTTGCTCCTAAATTGGTACATGAGAGCTTCCGGCCCGTTTAATTTTGCTTAGCGGAAGTCGCCCGGTACCTGGAAAAACCAGGAAAAAGGGGCAACAAGTTGAGGCATTCCTTCCACTCCTTGGGGTCTAGTCTCTATGGTACCATGTGCCTCAATTGGCCAATGGTGGCTGATGTACATATTTCAAATTAAATGTACACGCCCCCTGAAGGTCTCGCCATCTAGCGTTAAAAATCCGTAGTTTACGGGGGAGAGTATTCCTTGAAATGACCTCATCTCCGAGTACCTAAATTTTAGTTATTCGAGTTTTTTAAATTATAGATAGATTTTTAGACTATTTTAAGTCATATTTAAACCGAAAATAACGGTTTAATTAATATATAATATGGCTGCAGGCTGTTTAAATTAAGGATTAGGCTTCATATTGTACGAATATATCAAAGATATTAGGTTTAAAATAGGCTATACATGTAATTTTTTTGTCTTGTTAAAAAACGGAGGGGAACTTTACCCAGGCCGAAGTAAAACAAGTCGGGAAAACCAAAATATTACCTCTCCGTGTCGAGAAGATTATATAACCTTAAGTATCGAATGAAAACGTCGACCTTTTTGCCCTCATCCTTTCCCGCGCTTTGCGCTTCCGCATTTCATCCTTACTCTCAACATTATCTTCCTCCATTTTACATACAAAAATCAAATACTCACAAAAATAAGTGGCAAAAACCTGCTGGCTCTTTACAACCACTTAATTTGACTTAATATCCAATTTCCAACAACAATAATATACCGGTAGTTTAATTGACAACCTACTAGCATCGAAATTCTCATTAAGAATGGCTCCCGCGGTAAAAAAACGGCAATTTTCAACTAGGTGGGCGTTATCTCATTAGATTTGAAAAATATCATTTGTCTTTTTTACCAATGCCTAACCGTTTGGATTTTTTAAAGCAATCTTGGCACCAAAAAATATTTTTGAATGAGGATAAAAAAGGTCTATCCTCTCGTAATTTTTAAAGCTTTTCTCATGATTACTCTATACAACAGTAACAAGGAGTATAAACCCATTAGTGGAAGCAGTATTTTTTTCCCAAAACAATCTCGCTTATGTTTATGCAATGAATGAAATATATCACAATGCACGGGCCTTGATAGATATAGGAGGCAATGAAGGAAATATATCGCATGCACGGGCCTTGGTAGATATAGGAGGCAATGATAATCTCTCTCTTTGCACGAGAGGTTTATCTTTAATATTTAAATAAATATAATTATTTTTAATTATTTTAATGTTCAATAATTAACATTAATAATAGTTAAATCGTTTAAAATAAAGTTATACCTATTATCTTCTCAAACTTTGCTAATATTGACGTTTAAAGTGACGGGTACCCCTCTTGCCCGCTTTTTTCAAATTTGGGGTATATATACGATTCGTTTCCATTATAATAGTAAGGAAAAAGCGCAATTGCGAAAACCTTTGGTGGAGATCCCACCTTAGGGAGGCTAGACGTTTCTCGTAACCCTAGCTGATCGCCGCGTATATCCTAAAACCAAACGATGATAATGGAGTAGAAGCCAATGATACAGATTGGTGTCTATGTGGAATAGACGGAAGACCAGTGGATGGTGGTGTTAGTAGGCAGTGTAAGTGCAGACGGGTGTCAATGTGGGATTGACAAAGAACAGAAGATGGTGGTGAGTAGAAGCCAGTATGTACAGACTGGTGTCCACGTGGAATGGACGAAGACCAGAAGATGGCGGTGTTAGAAGCCAGTAAGAACAGACTGGTGTCCATGTGGGATGGACAAAGACCAGAAGATGGTGGTGTGAGAACTCAAGTAGAGGAGCCATTTCCGTGACTGTGAAAGCAGTTAGGAAATGGCGAACACGTTTGCTCCGATACGCAAACTGCGAACGCGGTCACGTGGGTGTAACAACAGACAGACACACAGACAGACACACAGACACACAGACAGACACACAGACACGGCCGTTACAGAACCTCTCCTGGACTACGTCACACGGAGAGGTAAAAACGGCGGGAAAAGTCACGCGGGCTGATACTACATGGCGCTATTTCTCGGTCACCCGATTTTTTGGGTCAACTTGTCGCGTTCCCCAGCCTTCCCTTAAATATTTTGTTACTGCGGTCGACGGTGTGGGAGCGTTAATTCTTGGCTCCGTCAAATTGTTGTATTTCTTAAATACGCGCTCCTAAATGCCCAATAAAGATATGGTATGCGCCGTCTGCGCTGATTCGGCTAAAGGGAAGTTTTATAGCGCAATATGTTGCGAAGCATGTAAAGGTTTTTTCAAACGCGCCTTAGAAAATCATACAAAGTACGTGTGCGTGCGCGAGTCTCGGGACTGTGAAATTACAAAAACAGAAAAAAATAAATGCCAACTATGCCGTTTCGAAAAGTGCATAAAAGTGGGGATGAAAAAAATAAGTGACTCCAATAGACGCAGTCCTAGTCCTAATCTGGTGTTGAGGAAGGCGACTAGCAGAGTTTCAAGCCCTACTACTTTCTCTGACTTTGTTGCAAGTTCTAATACTTCCTCTGGCCCGATGTCAAGTCCGAATTCACAGGCCGGCCCTCTTCCAAGCCCGAATTTCGGGTCGCTCCTGACGCTTGATGATCGAATACAAGACCTTCGAACTCCGTAAGTCCCCCCACACCTTTATAATATATATATAGTCATGAGTGAATCATATAGAGTAATTTCTTTCCCATATAGGGCAACGTCATAACCCTCTATCTCTTACCTTAGTGATACCCCCCTCCCCTTCCCTTCCGGGGGAAAATAGTATTCTCTAGTACAAAGTTGCCCCTAACGTAGGGGATACACAGTTCACTCCCCCTCTTAACCGAAATTACTCTATACTAGCTCCCTAGAATAGTATAGGGAGCTATTATATGATTCACTCATGATATAGTCCTAATCTGGTGTTTAGGAAGGCGACTGGCCCAATTTCAAGTCCTAATACTTTCTCTGGCCCTGTTGGAAGCAGGCTTAGAAATAAGGTTTATTTTTGAACTAGTCCTCCGGACCCGAGACCCCTGATGTCTTAAATATGAAACTGGTCCCGGGACCAGTGACCCTTCCCCTATTTATTTTTTTACTGGTCGCAGGACTTGTGGTCGTTCTCTCTTCAAAAAAAATCTCTCTCGGCTTAGGGTTGTATACACAGCTGGACTCCTGGAGTCGAAATTTATGTTAAAATGAAATTAATTAAAGAGGTCCCCCATATTAATTTTTAATAAAAGTAGGAATTAATAAACTAGTCATTGGGACCAGTGACCCTCACGTTTTGAATAAAAAAAGTGGTCCAAGCTATTAATAAACTGGTTTTTGACCTGTAAGCCTGTCTTATTTCTTAGCCTGGAACTTGTAAGTCCTCATTCTCTCTTCGGACCTCTTTCAAGTTCTTATCCTCCCTCTGGAACGATATTAAGTCCTAATCCACAGGCTAGCCCTCTTTCAATGCCGAATTCCGGGCCGCTCCTGACGCTTGATGATCGAATCCAAGACCTTCGAACTCCGTAAGTTCCCCCCACACCTTTTTAATATATATATAGTCATGAGTGAATCATATAGAGTAATTTCTTTCCCATATAGGGCAACGTCATAACCCTCTATCTCTTACCTTAGTGATACCCCCCCTCCCCTTCCCTTCCGGGGGAAAATAGTATTCTCTAGTACAAAGTTGCCCCTAACGTAGGGGATACACAGTTCACTCCCCCTCTTAACCGAAATTACTCTATACTAGCTCCCTAGAATAGTATAGGGAGCTATTATATGATTCACTCATGATATAGTCCTAATCTGGTGTTTAGGAAGGCGACTGGCCCAATTTCAAGTCCTAATACTTTCTCTGGCCCTGTTGGAAGCAGGCTTAGAAATAAGGTTTATTTTTGAACTAGTCCTCCGGACCCGAGACCCCTGATGTCTTAAATATGAAACTGGTCCCGGGACCAGTGACCCTTCCCCTATTTATTTTTCTACTGGTCGCAGGACTTGTGGTCGTTCTCTCTTCTAAAAAAATCCCTCTCGGCTTAGGGTTGTATACACAGCTGGACTCCTGGAGTCGAAATTTATGTTAAAATGAAATTAATTAAAGAGGTCCCCCATATTAATTTTTAATAAAAGTAGGAATTAATAAACTAGTCATTGGGACCAGTGACCCTCACGTTTTGAATAAAAAAAGTGGTCCAAGCTATTAATAAACTGGTTTTTGACCTGTAAGCCTGTCTTATTTCTTAGCCTGGAACTTGTAAGTCCTCATTCTCTCTTCGGACCTCTTTCAAGTTCTTATCCTCCCTCTGGAACGATATTAAGTCCTAATCCACAGGCTAGCCCTCTTTCAATGCCGAATTCCGGGCCGCTCCTGACGCTTGATGATCGAATCCAAGACCTTCGAACTCCGTAAGTTCCCCCCACACCTTTTTAATATATATATATATATATATATAAGTTTGTATGGACCCAAATGTAGATTATAGAAAGATTTTTAGTTTCAGGGTTCGTACAGAACCAGGATAAGTCAAGGATATGGAAAATGGGGGGGAAAAGTCTGGGATTTGAAGCTTTTTTTTAAAAAAAATAAAAAAGTCAGGGATAGGTCAGGGATTTCGTTTGGTATGTCATACTACGATTGCTTTCAGTAATGCTAAATAAATATGGGCCCAGGAGACGTGTGAACATGAAGTGGGCTCTGGTAAACGCGTATTTAAAATGGTTCCAGGCATATTGGCAAAATTTCGTCTGGGATAAGCTGCGTGAAAAGTGGGGGATTTTCCATATAAAGATTTTGTCCGAACCCCGAGTCTGCCCTAAGACCATTAAAGACGGATGGACTGGAATGGAGATACGGGTGGCGCGTGCTTCTTTTAGGGCAGCGTCTCTCTAGCGCTGCGCCGCGCCGCGCCGCGACCGATATTTAAACTTTTTCCCTTAAAACCATGGCCATAACTAAAGACTTAGGACTCGAATTAAGTTACGGGACTCTCCCGCTAGGAGCGCTGCTGACAGCCGATGCCATTATTTTTCCAGTCCATCTGTGTTTAATAGGTACTTCTAAGGAATTCAAATGATATTAGCTTCTAGTTTCATCTAAGCGTTATACATTAATTAACATATTTCTTTAATTAAATAAAGAGTGAAGGAACTTGTCGACAAGGTGGCGAGGTATGAGGAATTGGATTCCTTTCAGAAAGAAAAGATATCTTTCTACGAAAGAAAGATTGCCGAGTAAGTGCGCTTTATCTTAATTTGAATCGGAATTCATAAAATTAATGAGTTTGAAATTGATGATATTTAATATAATGGATTTTAGAAAACATGAATTTGCTTTAGGTTGATTGTAGCTTGGGGTTTTTTTATATATAGTTAGAAAGTAATTGGCTTTTAAAGGGGCTCGGCGGCGCTGTTGGGGGGAGACCACCCTTAGTTCAGGGGGAAAACAACCAGCTCTTTGGCCATAAGAAATGGCGCCACCGTCGCGGTGGGCGGGTAAGCAATAGAGCTATTTCAGTGGGGGAAAAATTTCGTCTGCTACGAAAATTGGGCCTGCCTTTGAGTGTAGGGCGGCCGGCCATTTTATGAGGGTTTTCTCTATGGGAAAATAGCATTGGTGACGTAGCCATTACCCCCTCTGAAATAGCTCTATATGCTAACCAACAGTTTGACTCCCCCTTCACCCCAACAGCTCCGGCCAGCCCCTTTAAATACCTGAAAAGTGAAATAATGGCTTAAAACATAAGTTTATATGATTAAGTATGACACTTCCTATACTTCGTAATGCTAGAGCTTAAAGCATGGTTTTCACTTGACCGAAAAAAAATTGCTTTTGCGTCAAATGTCAGATACGTTTTTTAAGTTGTCGCCCAGCGGCAGCGTTATAGCGTTTTCACTTGGCGTAGCTCCCGCGTGTAACAGAACCAATTAAGGCTCACCAGATAAACTGAACATTGCACGAATTGCGGCCCATCTATTGCCTTTCTTTCTTTGGTCTTTTTAATAATATTTGTGTCCCATATCATAAAGATAAGGATGGTTCCGAACCTCTTCGATAAAACCATAAACATATCAAACCACCCGTAAGCGTGAATTCACAATAATACCACGGGTAATCACCATTGTACAGGGGCGCCAGAGAGAAATTTGAGGTTCTACGCCACCTAAAGGGAAAACGAAGCAAATCTCTCCTTCCCGATTCCCCCTACCACCTTATAACGCGGAAATCTAAGCAGTCGTCTGCTTCTGCAATAAATGGCAGCGGTAATCGGTTTAGTACGGGCTTTTAAGACTTAAGTTGTTAGGAACAGCAAATTATCTCGAATTTTTAAAGAAAATGGGAAGAACTCTTAGTGATAAGTGTACTCAGTACAACTGGTTTCTTATGAACAGGATAAGTACAAAAGATAAAAGTGTAGGTTGCCGCATCCCTTCAAATCCACGTTTTAGCCCCACTAGCAGACGACAATGTTTGATATGATTACAAGTATTAATAGAGGTAGAGCTTATAATAGGTAAGTTTAAGATTCACATTAATCCTTGTATTTATTCACAGGCTTCCGGTAGCATCCCTTGCGCGATTTGAATAAAGTTTCACTTTTGTGCCACCAGGAAGACTTGTGTCGCGAGTTTTACCTAGACAATGCCTGTGGCTAATTTCCCGCCGATTCACGCTTACGGGTGGTTTGATATGCTTATGATAAAACGTTTAGCCAAAAACGGATTTATGTAAGAAGAACGTTGAACGTAGCTAATTCACTACCCATCCTCGCATACTTTATTGAGAAACTTCGTCTGCTTATATTTTGACTCCACCCACAAATTCCGTATATAGCTACTTGAATGCCTACTTCTAGAGATCGAATTTGTGGGTGGAGTCAAAATATAAGCAGACGAAGTTTCTCAATAAAGTATGCGAGGATGGTACTACAGGCTAAAGCTACGATCCGACGTTCTTAGTACACAAATCCGTTTTTTGTTTAGCATTGAACTTCGGCATTCTCAAGGATAGTAACTGACTCGATTTGGAACTAGATAAATAAAAACATGGCGGACCGCGGACGTCCTCTTACGAACACGCGTGGCTGAAAATGACGTCACGAATCAAGCTTATTGCTGATTGGCTCGCTGCAGAGCGTTAACGTTGAACGCGGCCGAAAAAATAGAGAGCTAATATCGCCACACTCAACGTAATTTCTGTACAGCGTAACTATATGTTTTCTTTTTTCGGTTGTCGCTTGACGTTGGGCAAAAAGTCGTGATTTACGCCAAGTGAAAACCATGCTTTACCGAGAGCTAGTTCGATAATTTGCAGACTACACGCGGTTTTGTAGTCCATCTTCCAATTTAAGCTTGATTCTCACTCGACCGAAAAAAGCCGGCGGAAATCACGCAGCCGACGGTATAAATTTTAACTTCTGGCGGTAGAACGTTCACACTACGACTGAATTTTAAGTTTGGTGGTAGATAGTTTTGGGTCACGTGACAGATTTGAGTCGAGAGGAAGGCTGGGGCGATAAGTTTCGTTTTTCTTTTTGGACAACGTCGTTGGAGAAGGGAGATGGCGCAATGATTGCTCAAACTTTATTGGCTCTCAGAACAGAAGTGCAAATGTTTTTCGTGATCTGTTGCGAAGGCGCGAATAGACGAAGGCGCGAACACGCGAGCGGCGCGAGAGTTCAATGTGGACAAAGCTTTAGTCAGCATTACTAAGCCTTTGATAGCAGCGCCTCACCGGGCGTCACTTCGCGAGAATCTATCATGACCCGCGTCAGTCGTCACTTCATGACAAACTCCAGTTTGTAACGTATCTTATGAACGAATGGTTAAAATTAGTAACGTTTTGCGTGTATCAGAACAGAAGTGCAAATATTTTTCGTGATCTGTTGCGAAGGTGCGAAAACGCGAGCGCGAGTTCAATGTGGACAAAGCTTTAGTCAGCATTACTAAGCCTTTGATAGCAGCGCCTCACCGGGCGTCACTTCACGAGAATCTATCATGACCCGCGTCTTTTCATGACAAACTCCGGTTTGTAACGTATCTTATGAACGAAAGGTTAAAATTAGTAACACGCACCGTTACGGTTTCATGCATAGAAATGCTTCTAAAAAAACTGATTTTACATGAGCATAGCGGTTTTTTTTTGGCGCCTTAATAGTATTTATGTACTTTGTCAGGTTTAAAAATGAGGTCACACGGCTCCATAAGCAAATCGAAGATAAGGACATTGCAATCCAAAGTAAGTCAAAAACGGAGATTTTTAATTACTCAAGGTTATAAATTATTTAGCGTAACTGCCTCTATTTTTAACAGGCCTTACTTCAAAGATTAATGATCTACAACACGAAGTAAGTTGATATGTTTCGGTTGTTTATATCTCAGACCATTGAACACGGATGAGCTGAACAAATTGTAAGCTAAAACGGACCCCGTTCTTCTATTGGTATGATCGCCCCTAGCGGGAGAGTCCCGAAACTTAATTCGACTCGTAAGCCTTATGGCTGTGTGGTTTGTGTCGAAAAAATTTCAATATTGGTCGGGGCGTGACGCTAGAAAGGCGCTGCCCGGAATGAACCACGCCTCGTGTCTCAGTTGTGACGTCAGTGCCTAGGTGAGACGTCCAGGGCTTAGTTTCTTCAGTGAGCGGCGGCCATGTTTTTTTACCGCTTTGGTTCTATGAGTGCCGTCACACTAAGGCTTCTGAGATAGCTCTATGGTCTTAGGTGCTCTCATCAACATAAAATTGACAAAATAGAACAAGTTTCAATATTGGTCATTTGGTCGCGGGGTGGCGGCGCTAGAGAGGCGCTGCCCTAAAAGAACCACGCGCCTCCCGGCCGTATCTCCATTCTAGTCCACCCGTGTTGAATGGTCTTAGTTTATATTTTCTCCGCGGAATTGTCAAGTTAGATATTTTTGCAGTTACAGACGAAAACAGAGGAATTGGAGAACAATAAAAAAATGATGCGTGAATTCGGAAATGTTATGCTGCAAAACTCGTAAAATACCTTTTTAATTAATTAGGTAAGCCAATGTTAAAAATGAGTAAGCCACTTTACTTGTTAAAAAAACTTATGGGACTTGTATTTTGTTTTCTTTTCTTATTTTATTAATAACTGGGGGTGTGCGGGTAGTGATTTTTCAATTTCGAATCGGGTTCGGGTAATCAAAAATACTGTTATCGGGTATCGGGGCGGGTACCCGAATTTTTGTCGGGTATTCGGGTAATTAGGCTTAGCCGAAAATGGTTGTCGGGTAATAGTCGGGTATTAAAAGTTAGACGAATAGTTAGTTATCGGTGTGGGTACCCAAAATTTTTTGCCTGGTATTCGGGGAAATAGGCTTAAATAAATTGATATTTCCTTCAAAAATTCACTTTAGTACACTATTCTTACAGTTATATCTCAATCCTGGGTTATCAAAAATAAATAGGGGAAAGTGTCGGACTGCCATATTTTCCTGCCTTTGCATTAGCTTGACATGCATTTCGAGACGCTCAAGCGCGCGAGAGGTGTTTAAAATGGTATCAGCCAATCAAATTTGTAGTTGATGATTCCACTCTTCCCGAAAATAACGCTCGTACGCCACCAAACGGGAGAATTTGTCATAGGCGTATCTCAAGGAAGAGTCACAACCTCCGCGCTCTGTTCTATTTTCTTTAGTGTTATTTTCGCGTTTGAACGAGGTTAAAGTTTGTTTAGAACGTTAGCACACCGAAATTAAATTAAAAATGCACCGCATGTTCTTGAAATCATCATTTAATTCAAAAAACTCAATGCTAAAATCCTTTAGAATTTCGTTTAAACTTAGGCCCTGGGTTGTCATTATAAGCTAAAACGTTTTAACATTAGTAAATAACATCAATATTAGCAAACTAAATTAATATAGTCATGAACATCGTCAAATTAAATTGTGGAGATAAACTGCAGAGGCCACGGTTAGCCTAAGTCAAAAGCAGCTAATGTAAAATAAAACCGCACTATTTCTTCAGGCGCAATATCACAAATTATCTTAGGTACGTGGTGAATAGGCGAGGGGGATGAAACAGATTTCGCTAGTATGCATTCACCCCTCCAAATGCATGTCACAGACGAAGGAGAGAGTCCGACACTTTCCCCTATTTATTTTTGGGGTTATTCAATGTATGCTCTTTCTTAGTTTCTTTCTTTTTGATGCTTTCTTTAACTTCTGGTTACGCTTTCACTTTCTTAACCCTTAGACTTACTTATTTCAACACAGAATACTGGCAATATATAGGTGTGTCGCGTCGCGTCGCGTTGCGTGCGGTGATTCTAGTCTCTCTCAGAAAGAAACTACCACAGAACGCATACCTTATGTGAACTAAATTTCACATTGAAACAGTGTTTCATGGAATTTCGTCATTCTTAAAATTTCGATTATTTCTAAACCGGACAATGGGTGGTCCCCTTTCACTTCTGATTCCTATTTTTCTACCCTCGAATAACCCGACAACCAGTTTCAGCTTGTCACGGGTAATGGGGGGGATTATTTTTACTACCCGGGTAGTTTCGAATAGTTGGAAAATTCATTTTCGGGTATCGGGAACCCGCACACCCCTATAATAATAACTAATTTGTTTGTAAACATTTCTACTGCTTTTTTCTTTTTGTTTAAAATTAATTTATTACAGTCTTTAGATGACGGAGATGAAGAAGATGAAGATATGACATTATTCGACGCTTCCAGACACAAAATTAAGACCTAGAGGACCCTAGTTTGTCTATCTGTCTCAGTCACCGTGTGTCAAAATGATTATTCAAGCGCCAGCAACGACTAAAGATTAATTATTAGATTAATATTAAAATTAATTAAGCATTGTATATACTGGCTTAATTTCATTTAATTAGAGGTAATTTAAACATTTGTAATTAAGAGAAATAATTGAAAATTTCAAGTTTTATATCTTTTATATTGTTAAAAAATACACCCGAGAAAAAGGAACCAAATCATTTAAAAAAAGGAATATTTTTTAATTAATCTAAAAAGTACAAAAAAGAAACCACTTTTATTAATTCCCAGCAAAAATCTCTAAAAACTAAAATACAAAAATATTTGTGTGGAAAAATATGAAAAACAAAATGTATCTTTTGAATTTAAATTTTTATTATTTTATTTTTCACAAAACTTCAAAAAAATACGTAATTTGTGATTAATTAATGTATTGTTTTGTATATTGTTCTCTAGTGTGTAAGATATTTTTTGTCAAATTTAGTATTGCAAAACGGCTCTCTCCTCTCCCGAAGAATTGGAAGTCAATTATTTGTTTGACCCTTTAAATAATTACGTTGTTTTTTTGTTATGTTTTTAAAAGAAGCTTCAAAATGTGATATTAAACATTAATGTTTGCTAATTAAAACGGCTCAATTAAAAAACAAGAACCATCAGAAGATCAATTAATCACCGGAGAAACCAGATGAAACACTTCAAATGAAATTTTGTACTAAATACCTTTTATTCGAAAAACTTGTCTATTGTAAATTAGGCCCAAGATGTTTTTTATTTGTCAAAAAAATTACCAGAAAGTGGGTTGAAATAAAACTTTTATATAATACCAAAAACAATTACGTGTTTGAAAATTATTTGAAATATTGGGGGGAAATTCAAATAAGTGCGCGAAAATAATTAATAAAATTAAGTTTAAATATGCCTTTTAAGGGTCTTTGGTGAGGTGGGACAATATATGATGGAAAACTCGTAAAATACCTTTTTAATTAATTAGGTAGGCCAATGTTAAAAATAAGTAAGCCACTTTACTTGTTAAAAAAACTTATGGGACTTGTATTTTTTTTCTTATTTTATTAATAACTAATTTGTTTGTAAACATTACTGCTTTTTTTCTTTTTGTTTAAAATTAATTTTAATTAAGGTTCATTTTGAACTCTGTTGTTCCCAAAAATATTTCTTTAAAAATTTGCCATAATAAAATGTTTTTATTGAATCCAGTTTGTGTCTGATTATTTTTCGTTAGTCATTATTTTGAAAACCATTTAAATTCTACGTTTTAATGTCGCGCTCAAAAGTCAGGTGAAAGTACCACGTGATCGGGTAGCTTTGTCGTCTGCTACATCATAGGCTACATTGAAAACACCGCCGTCAATTTAGCAGAACAGAATCCCAACAGAATGAGGAGAATAAAAAAAAGCTTAGGCGAAAATTCTTCTGGACTCACGAAGGAACAATTTCTTCGGACCTATGAAACTAGAAAAAAAATTGTCCAATATCAGCCCTGCAAAAGGAGAAAAACCTGATTACCTCGGCCGTCTAACATGTCATTTTTTTTAAAGTAACCCTAAATATTCTACTCAATATAATGAATCAAACATTAACGAATGCGATTATAATAGCGCGCAATTTTCACATTTTACACGCGAAGAAAGAGGGGCAAATTGTGGGAGAAATGTGACGACTAAAATGGTTTCCAACGTATGACATGATTATTGAAGTTTTCCCAACTCCTATAGAAATGTACTTAAATTTAATTTAGCGCCCTTTGTTTATAGCGAGGTAAGTGCGTGACCGGACTCTAACTCGACTTTAATCTCCGAGAATAACCACTTTGGATTCAAAGCTCTTTGACTTGTGATTAGGCATTTGACGAGGCGGTTTAACACTAATTTAGTCATTGTTTTTGTTAAAAAAAATAATCAAACTTGGAAGCGTGCGCGCTAACTCATCATTGTTTGTAAATAAACGCCTAGCGCGAGCAACTTGCGTCGTGATGCGCGTGATCGAATGGGCTATGATCAGCTTGCGTCGTGATGCGCGTGGGCTACGCTCAGACTGTCTCACTTTCTTCAGAGTTCAGAGTGACCAACGCCCAACGGCGCCGGGAGTGTGGCGCACTCCTGTAAGCCAAGCTTCTGGGCGGCAAAGTTTGAGGGAATACGACACATGTCGGCGATCCTACCCTATAGGTGCCGACTGTCCCGTGTCCACCGGAGGTGACTTACCCCAATTCCACCTTCCGTCCCCTCCCAAGTAAACCTCATTTCCTTCCCTGCTTATACACATACGACCTAGCGGCCCCCGTTAGTGCTGGGCCGCGTAGGGTCTCCCGCTCAATTCTTCCTGGTGCTAAAGGCCTAACGGCTAAGCACTAGTGCTCGTAGGTGGTAAAAAAAACCGCCCAACGGCTTTTAATCTTAGAATCAGTTCGATATTAATTTTAATCAAGAGAAGTTGGTTTTGCTTTTGATCTTCTAAAACCAGCAGACCTTTCGTTTGAAGTTTAATGTTAGGCAGTGACACCGGGCCAGAACTTGAAAGAAAGAAAACGCGTCCTCGTTTATAGCGCTTTCCTCTTTACGAGCCTCGGCCTCGTGTGTGCATTGTAACGACACGTGATATGAAAATGGCGCCGCTCGTGTAATAAGTATTCGCCTGAATTTTATGGAAAATTAATTGGATATTTATCGTAATTAGTGATAGTTTAATCGTTTTAATCGTTTATTTCGATATCTCGCGGTTTTATTTAATTTCTGTCGAGTAGTCGCGAGATGAGGGCTGAGATTTTATTTCAAAACCCGCGACTTTGTACCGCCATTGGCTCTGGTACGTGGTACTTTAGTTTTCGCTGGCTTCGATAGAGTTAACGCCCCCTCTTTACGGGATCCCGGGCACCGACTGAAGTGAGCCCCTGATCCGCCGGGCCCCGGGGGGATCCGAGGGGTGTCCGCCTGTACAGAGATCGACCTTTTCGAAAACGGAGCGTGCCCCCTCAACTACCAGAAATTCTACGGACTAAATTGGGCGCCAAGGCTTACGAGCGTGTTATACCACGTGGCCCCGCAGAAATGGCCGATGATCCCGCACGGTCGCCGAGGCTTAGTGAGTTTTAGCCTTGGATCTGCTGGCGTCCCAGGATGGCTTCACGGAACCTATTCTGGAGACCACGTGTGGTGGTGGGTGAGTTTTCGAAAATTTACCGAATTAACATGCTAGATAAATTTAAGACCAGTTTTCGGAAATTTTTGACGAATCTGAAATAATTAGGGATATTTTAACCGAGTTTAATATTAGCGTTTATACTAGTTTTAAACAAATAAGGGTAAATAAGCCAGACTAGAAAAATACAATCCTCGCGCGCGCCTTAATTTCAAACTGAAAACGAAGGAAAATAAGTAATAGGCTAGAGACTTGATGAAATCCGCCATTGTTAAGGCTCATTTACACACGCGATTGTAGCTGGTAAAAAACAGGATTTTGCTTGAAATCTTTCTGCACAAGCTGGACCATTTACATGGCTGCTTGTAGTTTCGCTTGTTCCTTGGTTTGGTCAGAAGTAATATAAGAAACCTCCCTTTGGGAGGGAAGTATACAAGGCGCCATAGGCATTACATTAAAACACGCGAGACATCCTCGAACCGCCAAAGGCAATTTACAAGAATAGGACCCGCCTCTCGGATTTTTTTCTGGTTTGGTTCTTTTGATAGATTATGATGTGAAAAAAATATTCAGACACTATTGCTCACGGACAAGGTACGGTAGATCTTAGTCCTTTGATATGGTCGTTGGAATTGGGAAAGAGGAAAAAGCGCTTCAAACTATAGTGTAGTCTGCTTAGCCGTCTGTCGTAAAGAAATACAAGATTCCTGATTTTGCTAATAAATATTCACATACGGTTATTTCGAAACGAAAATCTAGTTTGTTGTGAAGCCAAGAAGAAGATGAAAATTATGAATACAAGAACAAAATTTCGAGATAGATAAAAACACCATTTTAAAATCAATCTATGTATAGTGTTAGTCATATACCTTGGCAAGGTAAGGGTTTAATTCAAACTTTATGCAAAGACCTATGAAAATCCTATAATCGAGTCACTGCCTGTTTATTAATGATTGATTATCATCAAAATCTAAAAATGCTGCATGATTTATTTCATTGGAAAAGCTTAAAATTACAACGAGTCTGTGAAATTGACTTAACTTTAAGGGATAGAATCAATCTTTTGACTACTAATGAAAAGCTTTCATTTTTTTTAAATCAGATAGAACCTAAAATTACATTTTCAAAAATATATAGATATTGATAGTTTAAATAACTTAACTATTTTTAATTAATTTTTAAAAGTATTAGTTTTCGGGGCCGCTCCGATCACTGCTCCCTCTACTGGCGTTTGCAAAAACACGAGCGAAAAAACTAAATTACTCCCGCGACTCTCCTCTCGCTCGGCGGTACAGTAGATTTACTCCTAAAAGTAGTTTTCATACTATTCTGCATTTTTGCCAAATTTATATAACTCATTTCGATACGGGGATGCTTTGAAAATTATAAAGGAAGGTAAATAGTTTCACTATTATTTTGGTGTTCAAAGTAATAGTTTTACAGGTCTGATACTCACTTACAGCCTAAAAAATAGTGAAAAAAGTGACTCACCGTATTAAAAATAGTAACTGAAAAGTGACTAAATAGTGATTAAAAAATATCGCAAATGAACTTTTCAAAGTGGAAAAAATACTGATTTAATGCTGTTACAGCAATATTTCTCATATATAACAATTAATAATCACATTTTGACTTTTTTATGGCAATTGGTTATTATTTAAAATAATAATATAGGAACTGCAAATTTTATCACATATTTTTCAAGAAAGACGTAATGAGATTCGATTTT
This sequence comes from Phalangium opilio, assembly GCF_054372755.1. Lineage (NCBI taxonomy): Eukaryota > Metazoa > Arthropoda > Arachnida > Opiliones > Phalangiidae > Phalangium > Phalangium opilio. Next base: position 1,703,192 of record NW_028324237.1, on the reverse strand, counting down.
TTCTTGTCTATTTCTTTTTGAATAGCGTCAGCGGATTTCTTTTCTCCATCTTCCCCCTCCTTAACTTTCATTACACCTGCAAGCATGGCTTGCGCTAGCTCGACTTCATTAAAGTTTTTATCACTTATTGCTTTTCTTAGCCGTTTATTGGCTTCATTGAAAAGTTGATCGGCCAACTTCCTCTTTCGATCTTCTTCAATCCGTTTATCTCGCAACTCTGTTTCTTTATTCTTTATTTCCACAGCTTCTTTCTGAATCTTCTTTAAATTTTCTTCCACTTCCGCTTTTTTCTTTTCTGCTTCAAGCAATGCTTCTTTTTCTTTTGACAGTTTACGGTTTTCCTCATCTAAATAATTTTGGTAACTTTTTCGAGCTGTTCGTACTAATGCAAAAAGTTCCTTGGTAACTGGCACACATTCTGGTTTGTTGTTAAAAAAGTTGCAAGGCATCTTTCGTAGTTAATATGGCATTCAATGTTCTTTCCCCCATACTAGCTCTTTCTTCAGTTAGTACTTTGCCTGATTTAGAAAATCTTCTTTCGACATCTGCACTGCCATGAGAAAGAGAAAGAGCAGCTTTGACAAGCTGCGACACATTGGGGTATTTTACATTGCCCATTTCGTTTTTAAGGGAGATAAAATGGCTCCAATAGACATCAATACGTTCGTCTTCTTGCTTTGAAGGTTTGGTCATTGACATTTTGTCAAGTTTTAGTAACTTCCATTCGTCCACCAACTCATCAGTCTTGATGTCCAAAGGAAAGGCTCTGGCAATAGAGACAAGATCATGGCAGCTTTTTTCTGATTCAATTTTTGCCGGTTGGAGACAACGGAAGTACTTAGTGAAGTTATTGGCCGATACTGGTGCTTTTTCAAGAATGTGTACGCATGCTTTGACATAATGCTCCCTGGCAGATTTGAAAAAACAAATTTGCTCCTTTTGCGTAGCTTTCAATTGAAGTTGTTTAACAACATTTTCTCCACACACAATATCTTTCATTGGCAAGTAGTTCTCTTCCTTGAATTTTTCAGGTGAAATGGCTTCAAATTGTTGAAAATTTCCAGTTTTGCACACCCTATTTACTAGAACAGTAAGCAGCTTATTCAATTCGCTGTGTAATAAGTGAATTAAAGGCTCTTATTTTTGAAAGGTTCCTGTAAATTTTGTGAAACTTTTCGCGCTGGAAATGACAAATAATACTTCCGCTTTCATTGTGGGCATCTTGAGATAATTCGCAATCTTCTTGTAACCATAAGATTCAGTTGTTTTAGATTCCTTTTTGGGAATGTAAATTAAGAAGTAGTTGATAACTGCCTCCCATTGTTCCAAGAGCCTTACAGTTGAAATTTCTATTGTGAGCCATCGCTATGCAACATGCTTGGTGAAATTATGGTTGGGAACATTCACTTGTCGTTGGATTTGATTGAAAGTTTGCCATCTTGCTGGCCAACCGTCAAAATAATGATGAACAGCGTAGATCAGATCTGACGCCTTGTCTCCCAATTCTTGTAAGCCTTTCAGAAAAGCGTTGTGTACCACATGAATGTTGCATGTTCCAATATCTAAAAGTTTTTGAGGTCTTGTAAGAACAATTTTTTCCGACAGCAAACGCTGGACTTTTTTATTCACGTTTGGTCCATCACAGCTGAGCATCAACATATTTTTCACTCTACAGGGCCGGTAGGCCCTTGTAGATATGACTTGATAACCTTCCGTAATGTTAAACGAAAATTCACACCTTTTAGGGTTAGCGTCCCATAGAAAAAGCATTAAAAATTTTCAGTTTTTTAAGGAAATTAGGACAAGCCTCACTGTGAAACTACAGCGAAGTTAGTTTTCGGAATAGTTCTAAATTAACAAGCGTTTATTAAATGGGAAACTTACGTGTTTCGATTTTTAATTATTGAAGTCTAAGTATTGTACTTTAACTAATTAACAAAGTAAGTCAAAAGATTACTTTTGGGTCAGAAGTCAGCCTAACCTTACAGCGCGCTTAAACGTATTTCTTCATTTTTCTCTCGTTGACAACTTAAAGGGCTTAAGTTTGTGAGTACTAACAAGTTACGTTGATAAATTTCAAATGTTGATTTTTTTGCTCATTTTCCTCATTTCTTAGCAGCAGACGCTAACAAATTACTTTGTTTCGAGCTTGAACCGCTTTATACGTATTTTCTAATTAACTATAGCATCCTTAATAAGAATTACTTCGTTATAAGCCCGAATTTTAGTGTAGAAAAGTAATTCAGGTAAATAATTACAGTTAATAGGGGTTTTAATATCATTTAAAGTAAGTTTTTCGACGTTCTTTACGGCCAAGGCTTAAGTTGTGTTTTACTTAGTCGCTGTAATATAGTCTCTATATGGTCTTTACTCTTTACAGTGTCTTTCCTCTTTCCAGCACTGTTTTGGGATTCTTTATAGTCTGCTTCGTTTCATACTAGAAACATATCCTAACCCTAGATTTAACATTGTAGTTATGTTCGGTGGCGCTTCAAATTTGAAGTAAAAAATGGCATATTTGTCAAAATTATTAACGCATAGAACAATCAACAGTAGTGTTTTCACCCTGGGAAGAATGCAACTTGAAAATGCCAGAGGAAAGATGACAATGTGTTTTCGTTGCCATAGTTAAAACAATGGTGTTTACGTTACCACAGTTAATTCAACATTCACACATCTCGTATACAGGGTTTCAATTTTTGTTAATCTAATTAAAACTTTCAAATTGTAACATTGTGTGACATAATTTCTGAATTTCACACAGCAATTGTTTTGAACCAGTCAGAATGTAATGTTACGTTATCATTTCATAAACTATTTGTTACCAACAGTGGTGTTAGTTTATTCATGACAGGGTCGTTATGCAATTTAATTAGTCAAATAATTTCCAAATTTACATCACGGCTGATTTGACCAACGTAACCCTGGGAAACTGAGGGTTGCATGGTTTGATATTTCCACGCTACTCATTACCGTTTCTTAATACGCCTAAATTGCTATGAATTGTTTAGGTGCTTGATTTAATATTGGTATTTAATCAACGGTAGTGTATTTCCAAATTTACATCACGGCTGATTTGACCAACGTAACCCTGGGAAACTGAGGGTTGCATGGTTTGATATTTCCACGCTACACATTACCGTTTCTTAATTCGCCTAAATTGCTATGAATTGTTTAGGTGCTTGATTTAATATTGGTATTTAATCAACGGTAGTGTATTCACCGTGTGAAAAATTGAAACCGAAATCCTACGGTAAAGCTCAAAGTAAGTTAAATGTGAAAAATCAAGGATGATATTCTCACCTTATCAAAATTTCAACTACGGAAACCTGAGGGAGAACTGCCAGAAAGTTCATTGTGTTTTGAACACTGCAGCTGTTTACATTAGCGCAGTTCTTTCAACATTACCATATAAAATACACGAAGGTTATGTGAGAAAAAACATAGGCTCTATTTTGAAATAACTTTTATTTTAGAGAAAAAATTTGGTAAAAATTAATGAAGAACATTTTTCTAATAAATAAAAATTATAATTTTGAACAATTGTAATTAGGAAATAAATATAATTTAAAATAATTTATAATATTAAAAATATTATAGTTTAAAATAAAAATTTTCATTTAAAAAAATAACACTTGAAAAAAAAATTATTTACAAAAAAATTTAATTCAATTTTTAATGCCAATCCTGTAAGGAAATGGTTTAAAATTGTTACTTAAATTATAGAAATTATAAAATTATAAGAAAACAGGAAACCTGCTATACAGGATTATTACAGGGTATACCAAAAAGGGTGGGAGAACAATATATATATAGTTGGCTCTATTGACGATTTAGAGTCGAAGATGTTTTATGATATTTTTGCCACCGTTTATGACAGAATTTAATAAACACTATTTTATTGTAACCTTCCGTAATAGTTTAGCGACCTCCAGAGTTTCTACTCCAGGGGTGTAGGATTTATATTCCTTTGACCTTTCCCTAACTCTATAAGGGTAGACTGCTTATGATAATATGTCAGTCATTCTCCACTACTAAGATGTTGTAGTTCGCTCGAGCGTAGGGCTTCGACCCTGATATTGGACTTCATCTTCGCAAGTAATTATTAATTTCTTTAATTTGTACTAGGCCTAAATACAAGTTGATATTTAGTTTAGTCTTTAGTTATTTATTTATTCAGTTATTATAATAAAGTATGAATGAACCTAAGGTAGTAGAATTTTTATGGCCACATGGGGCGAGTTTAAAAATTTCATCTAAATTAATTTTTATTTAATATTCATTTTAAATTATAATTTGTAAAAGGTGACCTGGACAGCAAAATCTCGAAGAATAATTTCGACTCAAAATTGCCTCTGAAGCAAACCAACCCACTGTTATTTTGTCCTACCACTCTTTTTGGGACATAAAGCTTACGAATTTATCTTGGCCTCCAGTTCATCCAGGGACATGTCGTCCCCGGAGCCCTCCTCCTCCACCGGCTCCTCCGCAACCCTTTCAGGCTGGGCCGGCTCCTCCCCAGCGCCTTGAGGCTGGGGGGGGGTCTGCTCCAGCGCCTTGAGGAGTAGTTGGCGCCTCCCCACGTGGAATCTCCGCCAACGGAGTTTGTTGGCCATCTTGGACCCCTTTCAACAGAATTGAATAATACTTTGTACATTTTGACAGTTAAGTATCAAACGAGTTTTATACCACGAGTGCGGCTCCAACAATCGCGTGCCAAGTGGCCATAGCGATCGCAATGATTGCAACGCCGGCCCCTGGCGTTGCGACCGCTATGGCCAACATGGCCTATGCGGCCTCCACGGCCCCCACGGCCCCCGCGTCCTACGTGGCCTCCACGGCCCCCACGGCCCCCGCGTCCTACGTGGCCTCCGCGGCCTCCACGGCCCCCACGTCCTACGTGGCCTCCACGGCCCCCGCGTCCTACGTGGCCTCCAGGACCTCCGCGGTCTCCACGACTTGGAGGCGGCCCCATTTCCCCCGTCGCAATACGGCCCCCTTCTCCTCCTTCCTCACTTCCACTACTGTTAAGGTGCACATGGTGCACCGTAACATGGCAGTTTTCCGAAAAATAGAATAATCTATCCATTTTCTTAACTACAATTTGAAATAAAGACATTTATTGTTATGGAATTAATCTTTCTTTAACTCACGGACTATTTTCACATTCATGGAAGCTGATTTTAATAGTAAAAAATATTAACGGGATTGAAAAACAGGCTGAAGAAAATGGGGGCACTGGAATAATCTTAAGACTTATTAATTTTAAGAGTCTTGAAACCTTGTTTATCTTAATTACGGGCCTATACCATAATTTTAATATTTCTCCTCGACAACCAAGCGGAAGGAGACTTGGAGCTGCCTTCTTTCTACTTCCCCTAAGCCTTAGCTGCAGCCATGAAAGAAAGCAGCGTTCATGAACCGAGGCTTAAGGGCTATATTTTGAAAAAGACGTTAAAAAATGTTTTAAATGGAAAATATAAGCTGTTGGTGCTTAAAACGTTACTAATAATGTAATTAATGGCAAAAAATAACCCTATTTGTTAATAAATTTTCCATTTAAAATCATATTCCATGAAAATAAGTATAAAGCCAAATTCGCTTACTTCTCGTCTCAATGTTTTAAAATAGTAAGTGCGTTCAGCAATCACTACCAAGTTATCGGTTTAATGCCGAATTGTAATTTTTATCCGCAACCGTAACTCAATGTGCATTTATGGTACACTTAGCTGAACCTTGCTAATGAAACCGGGCAATACGGTAAACTTAGTTTCTACATTTATAGACCTTTCTCCGTGGTTTTAAAGGAAAAAAATAAGAAAATTCGAAGAACAACAGTTAAATTTGCAATATTTCTTTGCTTTTTTTCTCGGATAACGACATAAAATGCAGGAAACAATCACATAATAATTTTAAAAGTGGCGGTATGGCAAGTTTGTTCTGTTTCAAGCGACATCTCTAGGAAAAAATATGTTCGGGCTCTCGCTTAGAAGGGGGTCAAGGGATGGCAAACAGTATTAATTTCGGCATCAATGTTGTGTTTCTAACCTTATTGTTAATCCTAATATAAAGTTTAGTCGTTTTGAGTAATCTCTTTATTAAACTACCTGTTGCAAGTAATAAAAAAGTGTTCAGAATCTATTTACAATGCCATACAATAAACGATGCGTCATACTTGGATGTTCAAGTTGTAGTGACAATATGGCCCAAGATGGTTCTTACAGTTTACATTTATTCCCGAAAGGTATTGTTAACCTTAACAAAAAGTGCCTTTTTGGGCGACTGGGGTATTTGGCCAAGTTTTTCCCAACATAAAGGTAATGATGATCTTACTGAAAAGTGGATTCTGGCTACAAATCGTGGTAAAAAGTGGAAACCGAACAAAGTTTCCGTTATTTGTTCAAAACATTTTAGTGGCGACGATGTTATTGTTACCAAAGGGAGAAAAAGGATGTTACTTAAACCACATTCAGTACCAATTCTTGGAACAATTTTACATAACGAGCTTGGAGAGAGCTCAAATTCAAAAATTTTACTAACTGCACATGAGGATATCAATCTAGTACATGTTCTATCTACTGATGATAATGAAAGAAAAACAGCAATTAAATCAAAATCCACTGAAGGTAACCCTGCACTTGTAGATAAAGTCATGCAACCCTGCATGGATAGAATTAGTATTGAAACAGCCAAAATTGGCACTGAATGTAAAGCTACGCAAACTGTCATTACAATGGCTACAAAAGGTACTCAGACACTAAACATAACCAATGTTTGGTTTCAATCGAAAGAGGTTTTTCGGGTATTGCTGCTAGAAGAGAAAACATTCCGAGATGATTGATTACAAACAGTATCAAAACTCTAACCACAATTGAAGAATATAGTATGAAGAATAGTGTGAAAGAAGAAGTGGAAAACACTTTTTAATATTTTAAACAGATGCCAGAGATATTTGTAAAGATTACCTTCCAAGCTTTGCATCAATCGCAAACAACATGTGACGGAAGCTGAATTTAGAAATTGTGAAAGGAACTAGATGCAAGAGTAATTTTTACTAAACATTTTTGTCATTAAAAATCCATGACTATAGAATTGCATCAAAATAAATGTTTGCCTAATTTTCACAAATTTAAATAACATTTCAATTGCAGTTTCAAAAATAGCCTACCTTATATTTTCTTTATTTAATCCATAACAGTAATTTGAAATAAACGTTAAAATTATTGAGATCACATTTTCCACAATTATGTTAATTATTTCGAGGGCAATTGGTAAAATTTTCAAATTTCTTATAACTAAGTAAATAATCAGGGGTGTGCGGGTATTAGGACCCGACAGATAATTAAAAATTATAAAAAAATTAAAAAAATAAAAACATAAAAACAATATACCTAGTTACAATATTTCTTTATTTTTTTTCTCTCAAATTTTAACTTGACTACAGGAAATAATCACAACCACATAATTTTGTAGTAGTATATAGCAAGTTTGTGCTGTTTCAAGTGACGACTTTAGGAAATCGTGTAGTTGAAGAAAAATGTTTATCTATTTGAAGGAACAAACAGTAATTCTCATCTTCTGATTTAATCAAAGAAGGTAAAAAAACGAGTAGTAGAAGGCTTGACTTTGAAATATTCTCTATGAACTTCCTATGTGCTCCTAAAATGCTTTGCAAAGCTCCTAGTTCTGCTCCCGTTCTTTTTCCTCTTTACCCTATAGTTTCAATTCCAATTGCAAAGTGATACTTGTCGGTTTCAGTATTTCTTCGATAAACTCCCTTTTGCATACAGTCATGCCACCCTGCAACCAAGGAAGTATTGAAATAGGAAACATGTCACCAAATGTAAAGCTCAACTCTACCTGAATTTAATTACTTCTTCAGATTGGACATTCCACGCGAGTTTTCTTCCGCACTATTTAGACGCACGTTTAATGTTTGAATCAAACTCAAATTTATATCCTTGTCATAGTTGTCAATTTGGCTGTTAATCATTTCAACAATATTTTTCAAACTCCAACTTTCTAGAAAAACTAATGGCGTTTTGCATTTTTGTTAACCACTTTTTAATCCATACCTTTAGACAGACGCGGATTGTTGATATGGATAGCAATGTGCAAGTTGTTGTTTTAAGTAATTTTAAATTAAAGCAACAGTCATATTATTTTGGCCTTGGATAAAGGCGTAGTTCTACGCAGTGGAACCATTATTATCTATAGCATTTACACTAGCTCCTTTACCAAAAGAGACTTGGATACCCTCACTAGATTATCACTGAAATCCAAATATAATTAATTAATTTGCCTAAGTTTACTAATTTCGAAACGTACCATTTAATTGTCGAACTTCTCACTATAATTAACGTTCAAGGATGTTACCAAAATGTGTATTGCGATACGGCAGCATAAAAATTTTATGACTTGCGTTCGCGTTATACGGAAATTTAGTCATAATTAAAAGAGAAGCTCTCACATAATATATAAAGTTTAAAATTAAAATTTAACTACGAAGTCATATAGAAAGTAAACAAGAAAAATCGACCAAGGCTTGACTGAAACCATGGAGTAAGTAAAAATAAAGTAAAATTTAATGGAGGGTTAATCCGCACCTCTAAGTGGGGCGCTGTTTGTAGGTCTTACCAGGCACGCATGGATGAAAAGGTTGGGCCTTGCGTTTATGGTAGAGTACTAGCAATCTCCCAATCTATCACCATGGAGTAATATTAAATGATTCAAGGAGAGAATTGATGTGTTAATAAAGGAACTTTCCTTCACAGGACGATAAATCTACTCCACTTCTCATGTAAACGACATGATGCAAGCCCAGAGTCTAAGCGGCCGTATTAAAAGGTTTACAAATTTCTTTAATGATAAACTGAACTGAATCATATTATCATAATAAGTTCACTAGAAATTATCTAACAGACTAACACGTTGACTCGTGTTCATTTTTGGCTCGAGGTCGAGGGCAGATAAATTCTCCTATTTTTGAATTTATTTGACGAATCCACGGTTATTTAAATTTAATAGGCCTACTTTTCTCCAAGTCTTTTAATTAGTTTTGCTGCTTAGAGTTTACGCTTTTATTAAAATCGTTCTAAGCTTAACTTTTCGCTTTGAGGAATTTTTAAGGTAAGCTTTTTTTGCATTTTTCTTTCTTAGTACTGTATTCTTTTTTGTTCTCTACTTTGTTTGTGTTGTATCCTTTTTTCATTTTCTTTTTATGTGTCATTCTGACACTAACGGAAACCATTTGGTATCCAGACCAGGCCGTTACGGCGAAGACCTTTTTGTGGCTTACAAATAGACCTTTTGTGGCTTATAAATAGACATTTTTGTGGCTTACAAATAGACCTTTTGTGGCTTATAAATAGACCTTTTTGTGGCTTACAAATAGACCTTTTGTGGCTTATAAATAGACCTTTTTGTGGCTTACAAATAGACCTTTTGTGGCTTATAAATAGACCTTTTAGTGGCTTACTAATAGACCTTTTGTGGCTTATAAATAGACCTTTTAGTGGCTTACAAATAGACCTTTTGTGGCTTATAAATAGACCTTTTAGTGGCTTACAAATAGACCTTTTAGTGGCTTACAAATAGACCTTTTTGTGCCTTACAAATAGACTTTTTCTGGCTTAAAAATAGACCTTTCTGTGGCTTTCAAATAGACCTTTCTATGGCGCTCAAATAGACCTGGCTGGCTAAAAACCTGTGGCATTGCAAAAAATATAATTATATTAAGTTGTAGAGAAACCTTTTTTGTGGCAACAAAACACATATTTGTGTTAAACTTAAGAACTTGAAATGGTTTCTCGAGAAAAAGCCAGGAGGGACAAAAAACGTTTCAAAAACCAATGTCAAAAAATGTTACTAGCTAAAAGTAAGACTTCAGCGAACATAAACAAATCAAAGTGCAAAACGTACTATATAAAAAAAACTGCTCTTGCAGAGTAAAAAATCGAGTGATGCACTCAATCGCAAGTCTTTATTGACAACTTCAATAAAAACTAAAAATGTTTTGCGGGCACCTAAAGTAGGTGGCGCTTCAAAACAAATAAAAGGTTTTGCCTAACCTACCAAGAATTATCTTAAAAAAACTCCTTTAACAAAGGAATTTTTAAAACAAAAAATAAAAAGATGATTGCCGAAAGTTTCAAGCGGTTTTTGGTTACGCGACTGACGGAACGTTTGATGACGACAAAAACTTTTGCTAACCCACGTAAAAAGCGAAGTTCCAAATTTACATCCCACAAACTACTATGCCAGTTGCTATCTGGAAAAACATTCCATTTAAAAAGGCAAATATATTCTGCCTACCAGGCAAGGCGCTCGTTACTTATTGAAGATTTCAAAAGTTTCGCCAAGAAAGCGCAAGAAATTGGATTAGTAGATAGTGAGAATTTTGTCAAAGTCATAGGAGGAAAAAGGCTTCACAACAGTCTCGAAGAAGCTTTTTATCACGAAACAACATATTTTACTTTGGGGGATGATGGCAGAATTTTAAAAAACGAGGACCGTGAAACGCGCTATGAAAAAATTTTGCAGTTTGATGAAAATGGCCTTTTAATAAAAGTGTTACGAGAAAGCTCTCGTATCGGCGAAAAGGTTAATGAATTATGGGTTGACGAAAAAGGGAATTTTATTAACCAGACAAGTTGGGAAAACCAAAATATTACCTCTCCGAGTCAAGACGACTACTTACAAACTTATTTACCCAGATATGGAAATGTTTCTTAAGTTAAAATTTGTGAAATATTACAGCTGTATACAAAGCATAGCAAATATACTGTAAATCAGACGACATTTTACATCCAATAATGATATACTTGTACACATTAAAATCATCCGATGGGGGAAAAACGGGTCATCGGCGTTTTATAAATGACGCTAGCGCAATAAAGCGTGCAAGGTACCAAGGCTTAACAAAAATTGTAGGATAACATATTTATAGAGATAGATAACAACTTTTATAATTAAAATTAGAAACTAACATATCTCTTAAAATTCTCGCGTGATCAACTGGTTTCACGCCAATTAAATAGCTATAGTCCCATAGAGCTATTTGTATTAATTCCTCCATGGTTTTTTCGCCAAGCTGAGAACTACGCGTTTTACGTCACGTTATCAAAAAAGCAGACTATTTTCTTTGAAGACCGCGCTAGCTCAGCGCTAAGTACCGTGACGTCAAAATTCAAAATCAAAATCCCTGGGCCGCGTTCAGCAACGCGAGGCTCTGCTGAACGCGACCCAGATTTCCACCATGATTATAAATCTAAGCCTAATTATTTAAAAGTGTATTTAACTTTCGGCTCACTCTGAACCGTTAATGTCTCTGCATTACAGAAACGAAAACCAAACCCAAACCCAAATTTTTACTTTTTGGTTCACTAGGCCTATTGACAAATAAGAGTTCATTTGACCAACATAGCAGCGTTGTGCTTGTATTCACTATGATTTTAGAAAGGATTATGTTATAAACAGATGTAGTATAGCTTAAGTAATATATAAACATCCATTTTAAATAATAATATTAAAAAAAATCTTTGGAATATCAATATGAAATAGAGCTTTAAAGCTACAAAAGTACTAAATGCATCATAATTACGAAAAATATTTCCACATATTCAGTTTATATTAAGGATAAAGAGAATATTATGGTTGTGTTGGATTTCTTTACACATCAAAACAAAACGAACTTCTAACGCAGCGCACTACTGTAACAACGGACGGACACATACAGACAAAAACATAGACTGCTTTTAACTCTTTCCGTATTAATTTTGAATTGAGAAACAAGATTATCTTAAATATTAAAATAAATATAATTAATATTTAATATTTTCTTCGTTAGTTATTCGCCTAATTGAACGTTACATCGTTTTAAAAAAGAACAATTAAACATTCTTGAGAGACTTGACTAATATTGGCGTTTGAAATGAAGCATACGCCAGTTGCTTCGCCTTACTAAAATAGGTAGTATATAAGGGTTTCGAATCGCAGCCATGGATAAGAACAGCGCAATTGCGTGAACCTTTGGTGGAAGCCCCACCTTAGGGAGGCCGGACGTTTCTCGTAACCCTGGCCGATCGCCGCGTATGTCTTAACCTTAACGATGATGATGGAGTAGAAGCCAGGTGTGCAGACTGGTGTCCATGTGGGATGGACAAAAACAATGACCAGAAGATGGTGGTGTGTAGAAACCAGTGTGTACAGACTGGTGTCCATGTGGGATGGACAAAAACAAAGACCAGAAGATGGTGGTGTTAGAAGCCAGGTGTACAGACTGGTGTCCATGTGGGGTGGACAAAGAGCAGATGACGGTGGTGATTAGAAGCCAGTGTGGACAGACTGGTGTCCATGTGTGATGGACAAAGACCACAAGAGGGTGGGGATTAGAAGCCAGTGTGTACAGACTGGTGTCCATGTGGGATGGACAAAGAGCAGCAGATGATTGTGATTAGAAGCCAGTGTGTACAGACTGGTGTCCATGTGGGATGGACAAAGACCAGAGGCTGGTGATGTTAGACAGGCAATGGAGTAATAGCCTGTAAGTGTAATACAATTTTCGAAATTTCCGGAAATTGAGAACACGTTTGCTCCGATTTGCAAACTGCGAACGCGGTCACGTGGGTGTAACAACAGACAAACACACACACACACACACACACACACACACACACACACACACAGACACGTCGAAATTAGAACCTCTCCGTGACATACGTCACTCGGAGAGGTAAAAAGACTGAATGGAAGCATTGAACGCTGCTTGCAAGTTAATGATTTCGGGGTTGTCACGAATCTATTCAATGTAGTTGAAAACGTGTCAGAGGAAAAAATCCCAAAGCGAATATCGTAATTAACGAGTCTGGGTTTATTGAAACTAAAGAAAAAGCTTCGTATTGGGAATGCAGCGACATTTGCAACGTAAGAGAGCGGGCTATTTTTAAAGTCATAGGTTTCATTAACCAGGCGACAAAGGCCAGTGATAGCGTCTTAAATGAACTTTTTGGTTCTGATTTTGACGTTTACTCCTACAAAAATAAGTTTTGCCAGAAATCCATTGTCAAATTGCCATTGGACGATTCAGATTTTGAAGTTAAAGTTTTACCGTATCTTGGTCATTTCTACTATTGCTCTGAAAGCGAGGAATGTCAAAGTTACTTGAGGGCCTTCAGAGAACTGGCTCCGCATTACTCGGGTATTAGAACTATTTTGAGTAAAATCTACTCCGTTAGAGCGTTGTTTAACGCTTTATCAACATTGACCGATGAGATTGAGCATGGCGATTACGAATCTCTTCAAAATGTTTTACCCAAAATTAGTAAAGTTGTGGAGGCACGTGGATTAAAAATGGCAAATGGCGAAAACGAGGCGACGAAAGGCGGTGAGAACGATATAAGGCCTTGTCTCGATGAGAGTGAAATCTTGGCCTTCTACGCTAAACAATTTGCCAGAGCTGAGCGTGATACAAATGAATTTCACGACACATCTTGCGATTGTTGCGCTAGATTATTAAAATATTCAGATTTGAGGACCGTTGAAAAACTGGCGTCCACTTCAGTTTTTGACAACCACGCCTTTCTCATTTTAAGAGCTGGTTTGCTAATGAAAAATCCTGACTTCAGAGAAATGGACATGCTTTTATGCCCTTATTGTTCAAAAGACTTGCAAAAGGGAAAGGTTCCGATTAGATGTTTCCTCAATGGCTTGGGGGTTGACGTTCCTCCGACCGAAGTCACGAGTTTGAACATGTTTGAAAAGGCCTTAATTCAGCTTGTGAAGGCATTTCACACTGTAGTCCGGTTAGGTACTAAAACTAATTCCAACATGCAGTTTGGCGCGGTGAAAGCTTTGAAAGGTAGAATCATATATTTGCCAATTCCAGTCCAAAAAAATTTGGATATGATATCAGCAGCACTGCCTAAAGATCACGAATTGCACGTCTTGGTTAATGGTTTGCCCACTAGTGACAAAAAGGTTTGGCAAAAAATTGTTCGCCTTGATGCTTTGAAAAAGGCCGTCGCTAAACTGAAAACAATTAATCCTTTGTACAAAGACATTGATATTACTCTTATCAATGAGGATTACATTTATGGCACCGAGGAGATTAACGCAACTATTGAAGACGAAAATTCATTGACTCCCGATGAATTATTGGTGACAACGGATCCTCTGGCGCTGTTAAACAAGCGCGACGAGGTCAATACAAACGGCTTCACTACAATTGCAAAAAATCCGCAAGCGGAATCGCACCAAATTGATATCGATGTTATCAATGATGGTGTGATTGAATCTAATCTTTCGCCAGACGACCGTTATAAAATTTTAACTCAACCTGAGGCACTGTTGCGAAAACTTTCAAATGATGAAGTGACTGAGCTGTACGATCACTATACAATTCACCCAGTAAATATTCAGCCGTCAAAAGATGTGTTGGGTTCTTACCAAATGAAGCATGTCGAAGCCGAGCCTATCAGTAATTGGGACAAAAATCTAGAATACATGTCATTCGTGCACTTGTTCCCAATGGCTCGCTATGGCAAGCACGACGAAAGACCGTTTGGGAAAATGACGGAAACTGAATACCGACTTTCTCGTCTTTTGAACGCGAATCCAATGTATAGACGAGATTATGCGTTCATGTTCCATTTATACCAAGAGGCCGAAATGAAATCCATTAACAGTAGTTTGAATTACGTTCTACGTGTGAAAAAACCCATGAACGTATCAGTCAATGATTTCGTGAACCAAGTTGAATCTCGAGATTCGGAGCTCGAGAGCAATTTAGCGACTTTCATGGGCCACATTCGAGGAACCAAGGATTATTGGTATAAGGTTCTCAAATGTGTTTTGGCCATGATTAGGGAGTATGGCCCCCCTACTTGGCTTTTAACCTTTAATCCGGCGGAATACGATGACATTGAACTTCACGACCACCTACGACGAGTGAATGCTGACGTGCCAGGGATCGAATCTATGTCGGTGGCTGAACTATTAAATTTAGATCCTCTTAGCGTCAGTTTACATTTTCACAACAAAGTGAAATCGCTCCTAAACAACTTTGTGCTTTGTAAAGAGAATCCGGTCCTAGGACCGATAGCGCATCATTTTGTGCGCGTCGAGTACCAATCTCGCGGCTTAGCCCATTACCATTGCTTGTTGTGGGCTGAAGAAGCTCCCGTGATTGGTTCCAGTTCGGCAATAGCTATTTTGGAGTACGTCCAAAAGTATGTCACTTGTTCAATACCAAAAGCTGCTGAAAGTCCAGAACTTTACCGGCTAGTAAAAAAATTTCAAACACATAAATGTTGCAGCAGTTGCTACCGAAAGGTTAAGAGAGGAAATAAGGAGCTCAAAGTGTGTCGTTACGGTTTTCCTCGAACCGTAACAAACGTTGCGACATTAAACTCTGTTGAATCAGTTACGCGTCATCGTAAAATGAAACGAAGCCAAAAACGCCTTTTCATCATTTATTTTCATTATCTGTTTTATAATAGTTATATACTAACAATGTCAGATATATTTAAGTCGAATAACGTAAGTAATAATGTTAAGCTTAACATAGTGTATTCCAATAATATATTTTAAGCCTAACAGTGTATTCCAACACTTCAGTTTCGACTTACGTTAGTAGTAAGTTACCACACTTTTAGGCATGCAAATTAGCAAATACTGCAGCTCTTGTTCGGTTTGTCAAAAACACAAAATACCGAGACAATTACCTACCGGTCTGATGAAGTGTAGTAACGTAACGGAGCCCTTTTCCACGATATCAATCGATTTAAAAGGCCCGTATTGCCGTAGTAAGCGGGGATATAAATATATCCTCGTGATCACCTGTCTCCTGACTAAATGGGTCGAAGTGTTTCCCCTCCGGTCAGCAACCACGAAACCCATCGTGAAACATTTAATTGATGATGTGTTTACACGTTTTGGATTACCATCTACGGTGGTTAGTGATAATGGTAAAGTTTTTGTTTCAAAGATTTTCGCCAGAGTTTTCGAAAACTTGGGTATAAAGCAACGCTATACGTCGTTGTACCACCCTCAAGAAAACCCGGTAGAAAGATCGAATCAAGTTTTAGGGACCATGATTGCCTCCTATGTCACAAATAATCACCAGGATTGGGATTTATATCTACAGCAATACGCTATGGCAATAAGGAGTGCAATTCATGAGTCCACGGGATTCAGTCCCGCTGAGTTAATGTTCGGCCGCGAAATTCGAACGGCCTGTAACGTAATTGCCCCTCAAAATCAGGGTGCGGATTTAGTTGATTGTGATGACGCCACTCAGTTCTATGGTTTCAACCTTTTTCCAAAAGTACAAAAAGCTTTGGAAATTGCGTACGATAACATCAAAAAGGCTCAAGTTAGGCAGAAAGCCAACTATGACAAACGCCATAGAGACTTTGAATTGGACGAAGGAGAATTAGTTCTTAAGCGAACCCATCACCTATCGAACGCAGCTTCCAATTTTGTTGGTATGCTTGCGGAAAATTATGAAGGCCCTTATAAAATAGCTAAAAAGCTAAGCTCTAGGACTTATAAATTAGAGAATATGGGGACGAAAAAGTTACTCTTTGGAACGTACCATATTTCTCAGCTAAAACCTTTCAAAGAGCGTAAGGAATTAACCCTTCAGGATAGCGATTTTGATGCGTCTCTGGCAGTAACTAATGATAGTGAGCTAGACGACGAAAATTTTGTAGCGCTCCCTGCGGAATCCGTTAGTGATAAACCAGTGGACAATTTAGTATCCGATTTAACAAAGTCCCAAGCAGAATCTGACATAGATGAGCCGGTTGACGATTCGGAACCAATTTTTAAAGGTCGAGTGTTACGACCCAGGGATCCCGTAACTGGAAAGGTCATATCTAAAGTGTGATTTAAGGACCAGTTACAATATTATTTTTAGGCGCGATTTTGTTGTTATTTCGAAATAATTCTTTTTATATAGAGCACTTGTATATATTGAGATATTTCCAATGTTAATTTTTTAATACTCGCGTATAACCTAATGTTAATTTTTTTAAATCCATACGCATAACTTAATGTTAATTTATACTAGACTAAAGATTAGTTTTTCAATGTTCGTATTTTAAAATTTTTCTATGAAACTAAAGGTTAATTTGTCACTGTTTATCTGAAACTAAAGGTTAATTTGTCAATGTTAATATGAAACTAAAAGTTAATTTGTCATTGTTAATATCAAACTAAAAGTTAATTTTTCAAATATCAGTTCGATCGAGGACGTTCGAAGCCAGTTTGGGGGGTATTGTAACGCTAAAAATTACTATTTCTAACAATAAGCTTGTGGGCATGTCAATTCCACGAAAATATATATTTACCTCCCTGCAAAATTCTATTCCGGATAGATTTTGTAGATAAACCAATTTCGGACTTTCTCGGCCAAAGAAGTTCGAAACCGCTCCTTCAAATCCCAACAGTCATAAACCCATATCCTTAAGTCATTAGTCCTTATCTTTCCCTTACTCAAAGCGAGAAGCGTTCTCCCTCCAGCTTCCCTCGAACGAATTTTGACAATCTTTCTTATTCATTTATTTCACTAAAAAGTATTGAGAGTTACCTTTAACGTACGTACCAGTAAAATAGAATTGGTAAATGCATTGTTGTGTATATATGTATATAGTACGGGTGCGCTTGGTCCCCTAATTGATAGCAGGACCAAGATAAGATCTATTCGTGAGTGTGTGTGTGCGGGCGCGCTTTACCTATAGAAAGCTGAACTTTCTTGGAAAGGACAATTTGGTCGACGGTAAGAACCAAAGATGAAAGAGGAGCCACGATGACTTCTTTTTAAGCCATTAAGGTATGGAAGTGGCGCCTTCAAAAAAAGAGACGACAATATTGCTCTCGGGCGCGGGGTCCCAAAGACTTGTGGGAGAGGAAAAGATAGAACAGAGAGACCCACGATTTTGAAGAGGAGAGCTGGTCTCTGGACGTCCCAGACTTAGGTCTAAATTTTATATCAACGAGATCGCAGAACCAACTTGAAAATGTTTCGGTTCGCTATGGAGTTTATTTAAGAAAAACTCTTCATCTCCCGCGCCGAATACCGCGCCTCAAAAAGACTCTATTTAAAGAGCTCGGACCGTTAACACAATCGTTTTTAATTAAGACGCAGTGTTCAGCACCGCGCGCGACGACCGCCGCCGTAGAAGATGATCACGTGATGTTGACTTTTATTTGTTTTACTATTATATTATTTTATTACTGTCATTATTATTATAGTTAAATATGTTCCTTAAGAACAAGCATGCCAATTTGTATATATATATTGTATGGTCATGACCTTAGCAACATTTTTAGTTTGTTTGACTAAAGTAAAAGGTACCGTCATATTGGTAACTCTCAATACCGTCTTAAATTAATTTATCTTACCTCCTATAAAATCATCCCCTAGACAAACTGACTTTATCTTAATATTACCTACGCTTCCTGAAATGAGTAAGGTAGCGAGAAACCCGGATAGCCTAATCCTTTTTCCTTCGTACTTTTGTAGTGGATTGACATGTTAGTTAAATTTAATCTATTATTTCTTATGACCGTTACACAATTCGCTACAAACTGGGGGTCCGTCCGGGATTTAATGTTAATTAAACTAAGAATTAAGTACTTATGAAGCTAAATTAAAAAATAAAAAAATCTCAATATATTCAGGGTGCCATATGATATTTTTATTAGCTTGTTCGTTGATTGGTTGGTTTTCATTTTGGCATTTCCAGGATACTGTTGTAGATTAAAACTTTTTGCGAGGAAGTTAATAGTATTTTTATAATTGGTTTTATTGAACGTCTCTGGTCTCTATGCACCCTCTGCTAGATCGTAATTTTATTATTATTTTATGGTAAACTCGCCTAATGAGTGAAACGAATCCCTACTCTAGATTTAGCAAAGAAGACACATTATTGTGCAAGGAATCTCGCAGTGAGCGTTATAGAAATAGACAATTAGTTGATATGGCTTTCGTAGCCCGTAGTAACCCCTCTTCCAGGAATAATTCTCCTGTCAGATCTACAAGTCCGAATCAAATAGTTTGGAAATAGACCTGTCACACCACCGGTCGCCTCTAGCAGCTTAACCAATGTTACTTTAGTATCGGGAAACGTCTCCCAGGCTACCCCTAACCCTGTTATTACGATTACGACTACTACTAATACTCAGGTAACCGTTAGTAATACTATCCCCATTATGACTAGTAATAGTACTCAGAGTAGTACTAGCACGATTGTTACCGTTACCCCTTCGGGTAGTGGGAATAACACCCCAGGTACTAATCCGATACCTGGCGTCGTATTAACTTTAATAATGACCCAATTAAATCAACAAGCGGCCGAACAGCAAAGGCTTAAGTTATTATTAACGCAATTATTAAGTTCTCAGACTCAAAATTCGAATACCCCTGCGCCTAGCGTTGTAGGTGCGGTATTATCTAATCCCCCGGCACCGCCGCCATGCCCTAGTTCATCATCTAGCCAATCTTTGCTGGTCACAAATAGTCTTTCGAACCAAATTCAAGCGACTACACCCCCACAAATTAATTCTAATCCACCCCCCTTGGGTGTCGCGACTAATTTGAATGTAGTTCCAAATAATGTAAGCGGGCAAGCCCCTTCCTTAACTCCACAATCTCAAGGACCAACGGTAGTAAATGCTGGTTCAATAGCAGGCGCCAACCAAGTTATGGCCCCTATCGTTTATTCAGCACCGTTGCCCCCTCTGTCTTACTCAGGGAACCAAACTGATTCGGGCCCTAAAGAATTTTTGAAGAGAGCTAAGCAATTACGCTACGCTCATGATGTACCAGACCAATATTTTCTTCAAAAATTTACAGCTCCCGCTCTTCACGGCCCAGCATTTGATTATTTTATAGAAAATGAACCGTTTGAAACTTTTACCCAATTTGAGGAGGGTTTGCGAGCAAAATTTGAAAGAAAAGGGCAAGACGAGATAATTAAAGGAAAAATTTATGATAAAAGGCAAAAGCCCCTAGAAAGTGTCTCCGATTATGTCGAGAGCTTGCAAAAATTATTTAATCAATTAAACAAACCCATGAGGGAGGAAAAACAAATTAAAGTTATTCGATTTGGGCTAAGGGATAGTATCCAAAAACATTTAGTTGTAAAAGACAAGTATGTCAGTGTTCGTGAACTATTGGATGACGCAATGGGCGTCGAAAAAATTGTAAGAAGGGAAGGTCGCGAGCAAAACGACTCTAACCCCCCTACCAGTAGAAGTTTAGCCCAGGGCAATAGTGGAAGTTTCAATAGACCATCCCCTCAGGCGAACCATCGCTCTTCGCAGGGTCGCCCTAGTAGCTATAACGGCCGGACAATTCCTCCTCCGGGAAGATCTATGAATTATAATGCAGGTCCCAATAATAATAGTAATAATTATAGGCAAAATAATTTTCAGAACCGCACAAATAATTCCAGTGGCCAAGTAAACAATCGCTCCCGTAATCCTAATTTTAATCGAGTGGCCCCTAATTCCGGTCCCTATTTTAACCCTAATGTCACTTGCCATGGTTGCGGAGAAGTCGGCCATGTGCGCCCCTATTGTCCGGTAATATTAAATGGTCAAACCCCGGTTTCGGGAAACGGAAATCGAGGCGACGTAGAAAGCGCCATCTCGGCAGCGTCTGCGCCGCCCTCTCAACAAATGTAAAATCTAAACAAACTAGCTCGGGGAATGAACCATCAGGGCCCTCTGGTAAAACGAATGTTTTGCCAGAAAACCGAAATTTCTTACACATATTTTTAGGCTCTGTCCCGTGCCTAGCTTTAATTGATAATGGTTCTACTCACACTTTAATTCGTACCGATTTAAAACCCCTATTAGAACAACAAGGTTTTGTAACTACCCACAAAAATTTCGCTTTAGCTCAACCAGATTCCACCTTATTAGCCACGCAGGGTACCGTTAGGGTTCCATTTTGTATTCCCCGGAAACAAGTTAGTTTCGAAGCCGCTTATGTCTCCAACATTCCATACCAATGTATATTAGGTCGGGATTTCTTAGGAAATGTGGGTATGATTGTTGACTTCGGTCAAAATAATTTTTGGTATCCAGAAAGTAGTAAGGATAATATCGATTTTGCCCCCATTTTTGGCAGTAAGGGCAGTATTTTTAGTTTGTCATCCACTCCCGATCTTAGTGCTCACATTGATGAAGAAGGCATAACAAAGGCTCTCGACGAAGCTCCATTAGACGCGGATAAGAAGTCGACACTAAGTTCCTTAGTGAACCAATATAAATCCATATTTTCTTTAATACCCGGTAAAACCCATAAAGTTGAACATTATATAGACGTAGGTAATAGCTTACCTCTCGCTTCAGCCCCTTATAGATACTCCCCTATAAAACGCTCCATTATAGATAAAATAATCGACGAAATGTTAATGTTAGACTTAATCGAGCCCTCCGATAGTCCGTGGGCCGCTCCGAGCGTTTTAATTTGTAAACCTCCTCGTGCTCCTCGCTTATGCCAGGACTACCGAAATTTAAATTCCGTTACTCGCAAAGACGCCTATCCACTCCCTAGGATAGACGATATCCTCGAATCTCTCCATAAACCGAAATACATAACCACGTTGGATATGCGCAGTGGTTACTGGCAGGTCCCTTTACACGCGGCTCACCGCGATATTGCTTCTTTTGTTACCCACAGAGGTCTATTTAGACCTAAAGTGTTAATGTTTGGACTGTCCAACGCTCCTGCCACTTTCCAACGTATGGTTAACAATATTTTCGGTGACTTGTTTAATTCCGGCGTATGCGCGTATCTAGATGATTTGATCATCGCTTCATCAGACTCCGAGACTCATATAAACACTCTCGGAAAAGTTTTTGAGCGTATTTTAAGTTCTGGTTTAACAGTTAAAGCATCCAAAACTCAATTTTGTAGACAGGAATGTCGGGTATTAGGCCATGTAGTTAGTTATGATGGTATAAAAGTAGACAGTGAGAAAACAGATTCGATAAGCAATTATCCGACCCCCAAAAATATTAAACAACTCCGTAGATTTCTTGGTATGGCGTCCTATTAAAGAAGATTTATTAAAGATTTTTCAAAAATAGCCAGCCTCTTAATTCTTTATTACACATTAATACTACCTGGAGTTGGGGAGAAGCCCAAGAATCCGCTTTCAATACTCTGAAACGCCATATTACATCAGCCCCCATTCTTAGTTCGCCTGATTATAGATACCCTTTCGTTATCCACTGTGACGCGTCCAATGTTGGCGTGGGTGCAGTGTTATCACAAGTTATTGATGGCAGAAAGCATGTCATTCAATACGCGAGCAAATCACTTAATGACACTCAGAAAAAATATTCCACGACGGAAAAAGAGTGTTTAGCCATTAAGTTTGGAATAGACACGTTTCGACCTTACGTAGAAGGCACGAAATTTGATATTTATACCGATCATAGTGCGCTCAAATGGCTTCTGACCGCACCTGATCCTACGGGAAAGTTCGCAAGGTGGAACGCCCATTTGCAATCTTTTCATTTTGATGTACACCATGTACCCGGGAAGAACAATGCTGTCGCGGATTTTCTATCCAGAATCCCAGAAGATTCTGATCCCCCTAACCTTAGTCCCGTAGGTCAAGTTTCGACCATTTCTGGCAGTAACCCTGATAGTCGCCCCGTTCTGTATGATAATGCTGAGATTATTCGTGCCCAAATTAAAGACCCTAAATTAGGTCCGTTGTTAACTTATTTAAGACAAGGTTATTTACCCGACAATAAGGAGTTGCGGGAATATATAGAAAAGGCAGCCCCCGGTGCGACATTAGAAAAGACATTTTATACTACGACACTAAGAAGAGTACCCACGGACTCTCAGCTCAGGGGCATCTTCACAAACGACACGCAATTTTGACTGGTACCAACTGCCTCGATCGACATGGCGGCGATAACCGAGATACCAGATTACGCTAGGAGCACAAGCGCCTATCGTCAAACACCCACCTTTGCACGTACAGTACCAACCTAGAATGGCATGAATACCATTACCGTTGGGTACGTATCGAATGAAGGCTTGATGAACAACTGATCTGGAAAACGGACTAGGCAAACTTTATTGGAGACGCCCATTCGTAGTTTCAACAAGAATACTGCTAGAGCTGTCTTTGAAGAACAGCATCTGATTGTACCAATAAGTTCCTCAATAGTAGAATGAACCTCTAGGAAGTCTGTCATGGATAATGAAGTTAACACTTTACAGTCTTCATCACTTCGTATGACGTTGTCAAAGCTCCTCGTGTTTAAGTCCTTAACACACTGTCTAAGGCCCGTAAATAGGTGGTTGATGTCCCTGGATGTCATGAGACTTGATCTACTGGTGCAGTGAATACTATTAATTATTTCAATGGGCAACTCCCCGTCAACAAGATGCGTGGAGCACATGCGGTTGTCCTGGTGAATAAAGATTGCCCTTTCCACAAATATCTTTAACCGATCTCCGGCTTTTATACTGGTGCGTGTACTGGCACCGCAAATGAAGCAAGTCTTTGAATGTGGCCTGGTAAAACTTTGGTTTATGGTAATGGTGTATGACTACGTGTTACTTGCGAAACCGGCTGTTCTTGTGACATCGTTGGTACTGCTTCTTCAAAACCCGCCTGCCTTCGTACTTGTGATGTTGGTTGGATTGGTACTAGCAAAGGTGATACGTCTGGTACTTGCGACGTGAATGGTTCTGGTACTTGTGAAGCGAATGGTTCTGGTGCTTGTGAAGCGAATGGTTCTGGTACTTGTAAAGCGGATGGTTCTGGTACTTGTGACGCGGATGGTTTTGGTACTCGTGACGCGGATGGTTTTGGTACTCGTGACGCGGATGGTTTTGGTACTCGTGACGCGGATGGTTTTGGTACTCGTGACGCGGATGGTTTTGGTATTCGTGACGCGGATGGTTTTGGTACTCGTGACGCGGATGGTTTTGGTACTCGTGACGCGGATGGTTTTGGTACTCGTGACGCGGATGGTGCTGGTACTCGGAACGTGGATGGTTCTGGTACCTGGTTTACGGGTTTTGTTGGTGTAGGCGAGGGCGATGATGTCCAAGAGCCATGACCGCTACTGAAGGATGATTTGGAAGCATTTATGAACGTTTGAAACTTTCGCGATAATCCGGCGCATTTGAAACAAATCTTTGTCGTTGTGCCGTTAATTGCAAATGGTAATTAGTCCTAAGTGAAACGGAGAAAACGCGCGAAACTAGCTACAGCGCGAGTACCTATACGTCTACTTGTAGTACTGTTAACCTTCCGATTACACGCGTAGCATTTGTTTGGACCATCTCCTCATTCGAATAGACATACGTTTTGTGACAAAGGAAGCTCGTAATACCATTCGTACGGGTCTCGTACATAATCCCCCTGGACATAATCCCCCCGGACAAAATCCCCCTATTTTGGATTTGCCAAGACTTTTTCCCCCCGATTTTAGACGCGTTTGTACAAAATCCCCCCAGAGAAAACGTCCAGGACAAAATCCCCCAAAAGGAAAACTGTTCAACAAAATCCTACCGAAAGGATCATTTTATTGAAAATCCCCCAGATAATAGGCATTTAGAAGTAAAGGTAAACGGAAGCCCAAATCCAAAGATTATCTTTAATAATAATGCAAAAGTATAATTCACAAGAGTGAAAGGTATTGCAAACAATGTTCCTAAACCAAAAGAAGTAAACTACTGATTTTGTTTTAACTTATTTCCAAAATTCCAATATTTTGGAAAAGGCGGCAATTTATGGTTAGTCAGCAATATTTTGGAAAAGGCGGAAATTTATGGTTAGTCAGCGATATTTTGGAAAAGGCGGAAATTTATGGTTAGTCAGCAATATTTTGGAAAAGGGGGAAATTTATGGTTAGTCAGCGATATTTTGGAAAAGGCGGAAATTTGTGGTTAGTCAAAAATATTTTGGAAAAGGCGGCAATTTATGGTTAGTCAGCAATATTTTGGAAAAGGCGGAAATTTATGGTTAGTCAGCGATATTTTGGAAAAGGCGGAAATTTATGGTTAGTCAGCAATATTTTGGAAAAGGGGGAAATTTATGGTTAGTCAGCGATATTTTGGAAAAGGCGGAAATTTGTGGTTAGTCAAAAATATTTTGGAAAAGGCGGCAATTTATGGTTAGTCAGCGATATTTTGGAAAAGGCAGAAATTTATGGTTAGTCAGCAATATTTTGGAAAAGGCGGAAATTTATGGTTATCAGCAGTATTTTGGAAAAGGCGGAAATTTATGGTTAGTCAGCGATATTTTGGAAAAGGCGGAAATTTGTGGTTAGTCAAAATTATTTTGGAAAAGGCGGCAATTTATGGTTAGTCAGCGATATTTTGGAAAAGGCAGAAATTTATGGTTAGTCAGCAATATTTTGGAAAAGGCGGAAATTTATGGTTATCAGCAGTATTTTGGAAAAGGCGGAAATTTATGGTTAGTCAGCGATATTTTGGAAAAGGCGGAAATTTATGGTTAGTCAGCGATATTTTGGAAAAGGAGGAAATTTATGGTTAGTCAGCGATATTTTGGAAAAGGCGGAAATTTATGGTCAGTCAGCGATATTTTGGAAAAGGCGGAAATTTATGGTTAGTCAGCGATATTTTGAAAAGGCGGAAATTTATGGTTATCAGCAGTATTTTGGAAAAGGCGGAAATTTATGGTTAGTCAGCGATATTTTGGAAAAGGCGGAAATTTATGGTTAGTCAGCGATATTTTGGAAAAGGCGGAAATTTATGGTTAGTCAGCGATACTTTGGAAAAGGCGGAAATTTATGGTTAGTCAGCGATATTTTGGAAAAGGCGGAAATTTATGGTTAGTCAGCGATATTTTGGAAAAGACGGAAATTTATGGTTAGTCAGCGATATTTTGGAAAAGGCGGAAATTTATGGTTAGTCAGCGATATTTTGGAAAAGGCGGAAATTTATGGTTAGGCAGCAATATTTTGGAAAAGGCGAAAATTTATGGTTAGTCGGCAATTCATACTATTTTCTCCATCATTGGTTCCGCTTTTCCTCGTAGGGGGAATACTACTATTTTTACTACTATCCTACTAAAACATTTTCCACTGTGGAAAACGACCTCTAAAATAGGAATGACCCTTAAGGGTTCGTCTCCAAGGTGGGGATTTCGTTCCGTAAGCGGGGGATTTTGTCTCCAATTTGGGGGGGGGGATTTTGTCTCCAGTTTGGGGGGATTTTGTCTGCAAATGGGGGGATTTTGTCTTATACCCATTTGGACGGGGGGAAATATTTGGAGGGATTATGTCCAGGGGGATTATGGGAGTCACCCCACTTCCATACCTTAATGGCTTAAAAAGAAGTCATCGTGGCTCCTCTTTCATCTTTGGTTCTTACCGTCGACCAAATTGTCCTTTCCAAGAAAGTTCAGCTTTCTATATGTAAAGCGCGCCCGCACACACACACTCACGAATAGATCTTATCTTGGTCCTGCTATCAATTAGGGGACCAAGCGCACCCGTACTATATACATATATACACAACAATGCATTTACCAATTCTATTTTACTGGTACGTACGTTAAAGGTAACTCTCAATACTTTTTAGTGAAATAAATGAATAAGAAAGATTGTCAAAATTCGTTCGAGGGAAGCTGGAGGGAGAACGCTTCTCGCTTTGAGTAAGGGAAAGATAAGGACTAATGACTTAAGGATATGGGTTTATGACTGTTGGGATTTGAAGGAGCGGTTTCGAACTTCTTTGGCCGAGAAAGTCCGAAATTGGTTTATCTACAAAATCTATCCGGAATAGAATTTTGCAGGGAGGTAAATATATATTTTCGTGGAATTGACATGCCCACAAGCTTATTGTTAGAAATAGTAATTTTTAGCGTTACAATATTTCCAATTTTAGGAGTTATTTATATTCAAATTTAATACTATTTAACTGAATATATAGGCATATTCCAAATTTTTGGAGTTATTTCAACTTAATATCCGAATTAAATACTCCTAAATATAAACTTTAGAAATTATTTGAACTTAAACCAATTTCTCTTTATTGATAGGCCTATTTCGCATTTTCAAGGATAGGAAATGTAAATAACGAGGTCGGTGAACGGGAATAGAGAAACTCGGATGGTAAGAAATCTATCTTTTAATTACATGTTTTGCCCTTTCACATCACTTTAAATTCAAAATTAGTCTTTTAACAGCACTTTAAACGACTTTTTAGTCTTTTGACGGAACGTTTGATTGGGGTTTAGTTAATTAATTAAACTTAAGCTACATTTAGCTGCTTAATATCAATATGGCTCACATTTTTATTCATTTTACATCGTTTTCAACTGCATTTAAGTAGAATAGCACGACTTTCATTCTAATTTTTCTCATTCAAATGTATTTTATGCGAAATGCGTAACTTGTATTTGCATTGTTAATCATTTCACGTCACTGTTTATTGAAATTTATTCATTTGTAAGAAGCATTTTAAAATTTTCCATATTGTTTTGAGTTCACGTGACCCGACGATAGTGGTGTGTCAATTCTTGTTTAAGTTTCAGTATTGGTTGAATTATAGGCTCGTATTTGCATTCTAAACCAAAGTATGTAACATCAGCAAATTTGACCCGCCTGTGTTCCAATATGTTTAAATACACCATCATTTGACAGTCAAATTGTATTTCGCAACTAAGAAAAATCGTTTCATCCATTGTTCGCGATTGACATTTTCAAATTTCACTCCGTTACACTTTACACTTATCAAATTATTAAGTGACTCTGCAAGGATTCGAACTGATAAGGGCGTCTTGATTTGAACTGATAAGATAATCTACCGCGTTGTCTATTTCCTCACCGGCCTAGTTGCCAAAAGTCAACATGTCGATAAAAACCCCGAGCCATGTGTATGACAAGGCTTGGCGATGCGTTCAATTTTCAACTTCAACATCGGAGTTATTATGTGTTCGTATTTACACACAAAAATAATTAACAAATCGTCCCATGTGTTAACTAAAAACCAAAATTCAATCTTAGAACTAGGGTTAAATTTCGCTATAGCCCCTAAAACATTAAATAAAGAAGACCTCATTACGGAAATTGAAACCGGACTTAATAAACTTAATACTACAGATAAACCCTGCTTAGTACAAAGTGCATTAAAATAATAAAAACTAATAACAAACCTAAACTCAACCTTCCAAGAGAACAATTCTCAGCCCTTTAAGAACTGAAGAACAACCGTGACCTAATTATAACACGTGCAGATAAAGGCGGATGCATTGTACTATTCGACAAAGAAGTATACACAGGAGGCTTAAACGAACTACTCAGTGACACCAAAACATATAAAGAAATAACAAGTTGGGAAACCAAAATAAACCTCTCCGAGCCGAGACGAATTTACTTTCCAAACACAGGTCCACCAGCCAATGAGACAAACCGGAAATACATAGTTCTAATCGGCGAGATATTGCCATGATCATTTGTAAAGTTTAAAGCGTTTAATAATTTCCTGCGTATCCTCAATAAATCTAATGAGGACCTAATATCTATCACTTAAATGTGTATTTAACTTTCGGCTCACTCTGAACCGTTAAGACCTCCTATAAGAGGACATGAAACAAGGTCAATTCTGGTTAAAATCTAGGTTATCTTATCTCATAGACCCAGTCGTTTCAACACGTATGGAGAGATGAAGTATTAACATCCTTATTATTTAATGAAGCTAAAAGTTACGTTTACACTATATATAAATGTAGTAAAGATGAATTAAAATGTAAACACCAAATTTTAAATGTTAATATCAAAAGATGTTCTTGGAATATTGAGATGAAACAGAGCTTTATAGCTACACAACTACTAAAAGAATCGTAATGCCGAAAAATATTTAAGTATTTCCATTTAATATTCTGCAAAAAGAAAATGTTATCGTTTTGTAAGAGATCATTTCATCCTACTCGTTTTATATTAACTTTGATATGCGTGTAGTGTTTCGTTTCAGATGCAATCTTCATTACTCGTTCTATATTAATTCTCACTTGTGTCAGTACATAGAAATAAGTTTATCTTAAATAACTAATTAAATATAAATGATATTAATTATTTTAATCGCCAGTAAATAACTTTAAAAATAGTTAAATCGTTTAAAATAAAGTTCTTCCTATTATCTTTCGAAACTTTGCTAATATTGACGTTTAAAGTGAAGGGTACCCCTCTTGCCCGCTTTCTTCAAATTTTGGGGTATATATACGATTCGTTTCCATTATAATAATAGATAAAAACGCATTCGCGTGAACCGATGGTGGAAGCCCTGCCATTGGGAGGCTAGACGTTTCTCGTAACACTAGCCGATCGCCGCGTATATCTTGAAACCAAACGATGACGAAGGAAAAGAAGCCAGAAAAGACTGACTGGCGTCCATGTGGAATGGACAAAGACCTGAAGATGGTGGTGCATAGAAGCTGGTGTCAATGTGGAATTGACGAAGAACAGAAGATGGAGGTGCATAGAAGCTGGTGTCAAGGTGAAATTGTCGAAGAACAGAAGATGGTTGTGCTTGGAAGCTTGCAAGTACAGACTAGTGTCCATGTGGAGTGGACGAAAACCAAAGTTGGTGGTGTTGGAATTCAAGTAGAATAGCCAGAGGAGACAAACCCAAATTTCCGTGAACTGTCAATGCAGTCCGGAAATTGGGAACACGTTTGCTCCGATACGCAAACTGCGAACACGGTCACGTGGGGCGTGACAGACAGACACACACACACACACACACGTCCAGTGTAATACCTCTCCGTGACATACGTCACTCGGAGAGGTAAAAATGGACCCAACAAATTCTTTTCACACCAAAGTAAAAAATACGATAAAAGATTGCATTAAATTAACACCGATAGAAAAGAAACAACATATCGCCACCCATTATGCAGCCCCTAGAATGTTCATTTCGCCAAAAATCCACAAACCAACATTAAAGTTTAGACCGATTGTCGAAAATATTAACTCTTCAGCCCAACCCATCGCAAAATTAATTGTTAAAAAACTCAGTTTCCTAGCAAATAAGCACGAACATTCGCTCAACAACTCTAGAGAGTTAATTCAAGAACTCAAAAAACTAGAAATAAATAAAGACGATTTACTCGACTTGGTTTCGCTCTTCACAAGCGTCCCGGTTAAAAACGCCATAGAAACATTACGACAGCGGCTGGTTGTTGACGCAAGAACGACTCTGGGTTTAACT
Organism: Phalangium opilio; assembly: GCF_054372755.1. Taxonomy (NCBI): domain Eukaryota; kingdom Metazoa; phylum Arthropoda; class Arachnida; order Opiliones; family Phalangiidae; genus Phalangium; species Phalangium opilio. The sequence goes on along the minus strand of NW_028324237.1, from coordinate 1,672,966 downwards.
GGTTATAAACTCTTTATTAATTTAATTAAAACATTTAAGTTAATTTCCGGGAACGCTACTGACAACTGATATCTGAGAACAGATAACTGGGAACTGACAAACGTTATCGGAATGTTTTCCGGTTATATAGTTAAGGCATCGGGATAAAAAATAAAGATTACAAGAATGGCCGCGATCCATAAAAAAACAAGTATAGAAAATAGAATCTGGACATAGATAAAAAACAACCGGTATTGTCTCTAATTTACAACAGTCCCTCTTAATATCGGTGGTTTCAATCTTCTATCCAGGGGTGGTCATTTAATTATTTCCAGTCCAAGGGCTTTGACGCAGAGGAGATGCTTCGGACGGAACAGGCTCTTCGTACAGATGTCAGCTGGCATTTCCTCTGTTGGTAGATACCGCAAGGCTATATGTCCCTGGTCGTAGGTGTCTCGAATGAAGTGGTGCCGGATATCAATGTGCTTCGTTCTGGCATGAAAAACAGGATTCTGAACGAGTTTCTGGACACCCTGGTTGTCGTTGTACAGCTCGATCGCCTGAACTGATACTCCAAGTTCGTTGAGAAGTCCCTTGAGATATATGGCTTCTTTGGTTGCGTCGGACATTGCCATATATTCTGCTTCTGTACTGGACAAGGCAACAGTTCGCTGTTTCCGGGCTTCCCAGGATACTGCAGCGCCGGCTAGTTTGAAGACATATCCAGTATATGACTTCCTATCTTTCGGACAGCCTCCATAGTCTGCGTCAACGAAACCCTGGATTGACAATCCGGTTTTCCGATAAAGCAACCCATGATGAAGAGTTCCCTTCAGGTATCTTAGAACTCTTTTCCCGGCAATCCAATGAGTTTCGTCATAACATGTGTTGAACTGGCTCAATGCGCTGACTGAATACGCCATATCCGGTCGTGATGACACTACCAGGTACATGAGAGAGCCGACCAGAGATTGATACGGAATACGACTGATGACGTCTGCTACTGGGTGTTCCGGATTTTGCAACTTGTTGTTGGCATCCATTGGAGTCGCTATTGCTTTGGAGTCTTGCATGTTGAAACGTTTCAGGACCGTTTCTGCATATTTCACTTGAGAAATCCGGATGGTATTTTGTTTTAAATCTTGGTGAAATTCCATTCCGAGACAGTGATGGATTGGCCCCGGGTCCTTCATATCAAATTTTCTCAAGCTTTACATCAGTCATCCAATCCGGGTTGTTGCTTGCAAGTATCAGATCGTCTACGTAGACTCCAATGATCGTAACATCTTCCGCGACTCGTAAAACGTATAAGCAGGGATCGCTCTTCAATGGTGTCATTCCAATCTCCGCAAGTCTTTGATGTAACTTCTTGTACCATTGACGGCCCGATTGTTTTAGGCCGTAGAGGGATTTCTTGATACGACAGACTTTATGTCCCTCTTCTTCCAGGTCCCTGGTCCATTTCTTTGCTCTGGCAATGATTGACTTGTCGAACCGGGTTGACTTGACGATTTCTTCGAGAGATTCTGTTAATCCTTCCGGGACGACCATATATATTTCCTCCTCGAGTTCGCCATTAAGATAGGCCGTGACGACATCCATTTGGTGGACTTCCAAACCGATTCCCACAGCAAGGGCCATAAGCAGTCTTATGGAGCTGGATCTAATGACGGGTGCGAACGTCTCTTGGTAGTCGATCCCTGGTCTCTGGGCAAAACCTTTCGCTACGAACCTGGCTTTCCTTTTCTCTACTTCTCCGCTGGGTAAGTACTTCGTTCGGAAGACTAGACGATTTCCAAGGACCTTCTGGTTTACCGGACAGTCAACGATGTCCCAGGTTTCGCACTTAATAAGCGAAACAAACTCTTCCGTTACTGCTTTCCTCCAATCGTTTGCGTACGGAGAAGCCAGGGCTTGCTTCATGGACAAAGGTTCTGATAAGATGGCTAGGTTTTCTGACTCATCGGACAGGGTTTCTTGCTCGTCAGTAGCCTCTTCAGTAGACTCTTCTGAGACGCTCGGAATCATGTTGAACTTTTTCTTCGGTCGTCCGGGTACTCCAGTTCTTATTTTCTTCGGTCTTCCAGGACCTTTCTTCAGAACGAGGGTTTCTGAGGGTTCTTCGAAGACGTCCTCGTTTTCCTGGGTATTAGATTCTTCCGGGATTTCATCTTTGAACTCCTTTTTGATTTCTTTGAATTCTTCTCTGCCAGACGGTTTTGCAGCGTGTGTAGTGGCCGGGACTTCGATTTCGCCTTTAGCTTTGCTTCCGTATTTCAGGTTGACTTCTGGAGTGACGAAATCATCATATCCGCCTTGTTTATTAAATTCTCCCAGGAACTTGACATTTCGACTTCGGTAAATTTTCTTCTCAGACGGAACCCAGAGTCGATAGGCCTTCGAGACTTCAGAATAGCCGATGAAAACGCATTCTTTGCTCCTGGCTGCAAACTTCCCCTTCCTTTAATTTTCGTCCAACAGCAAAGCTTTGTCGCCGAAAATCTTCAAATGTTGCAGGGATGGCTTCTTTCCGGTCCATCTGGTAAATGGTACTTCTCCATTTATGCTCCGGGTAGGACAACGGTTTCGAATGTAATTAGCCGTGGCCATCGCTTCTGCCCAGAATGATGGTGGAAGTTGCGCTTGTATCATCATACATCGGGCCATATCCAGGAGTGTTCTGTTCTTTCTTTCAGCAATGCCATTCTGTTCCGGGGTGTATGGTACGGTGAGTCTTCTTTTTATCCCAGAGTCTTTCAGGAATCTGTCGAATTCATTGTTGCAGTATTCGGTTCCGTTGTCGGACTGCAAGTTCTTGATTTTTCTCCCGGTTTCCACTTCAGCTCGATGCTTGAATTCTTTGAAGGCTTTCAACACTTCGCTCTTGTGTTTTAAAAAACTGACTTCACTCCACCGGGAATAATCATCAGTGAAAACGACGATGTACTTGGCTCCGCTCATCGACGTTACTCTCATCGGCCCGCATACGTCAGAGTGTACAATTTCCAGGACATGCGAGGTTCGACTATCTTCGGTTTTCGGGAACGGCTCCTTCGATTGCAGATTCCCAGGCTCCCATCTTTTTCAATGTTGAGTCCCGTAGCCAAATTCTTCCGGGCCATTTCCTTTAAACTTGCCCCGTTCAAGTGACCGAGTAGGAAATGCCAGTTCTCCAGGTTGCTTCTAGGCTTTATTTGCGCTTACACTACATGGACCGTTTCTTCAGCCTTTCGCAGGAAATAAAGGTCTCCAATTCTGTCAGCGGCTGCAATCACTTCTCCGGTTGCCGTTTTAATCGAGGCCTGCGACTTCTTGAATGTGACCTCATGTCCTTTGTCTGTCATCTTGGCAATTGATAGGAGATTTGTTCTTAAATCCGGGACATGAAGGGCTCGTTCCAGGCGAAGAATTCGATTGTCGCTGCCATTCGTTGCGGGTACTTTTACTTCGCCATTACCTCGTATCTTCGTTGACTCTGTAGTGGCCAGGTTTAAAGATTTCGTGGTCTCTTCGTAATGATTGAAGCAATCTCTGTTAGATGTCATATGTGAGGTGGCTCCGCTGTCCAGGCACCAGGAATCTTGATCAGCCTTCAGGTGCAATGCGAATTCTTTCTCGGCCAAATTTTCTGCCAGTACATGATGGGCGTTTTCTTTCTTTCTGGTTCTTATGCCTGAACCATTGTTTCTGTCGGGGCAATCGGCTACCTTGTGGCCGGGTTTCCTGCATCCATGACACTTGTACCTGAAGGTCGTGCTTCCTCGTCCACGTAAACCTCTTCCTCTACCCCTTTCTGCAGTTGTCCGGGAAAAGTGGTTCCATCATCGCATTTTGAACGGGTTCGTCTTCCCTGGAGTTCTTGGCGTCCGATTCCTCCAGGATCTTTATTTTTAAGGCTTCTGGATCAGGTAACGTATCTCTGGACTCTATTGCGCACCGGAAGTTGTCGTACGATTCTGGTAGACTGTATAACATCATAATGGCCAGTAGGTCGTTGTTTACAGCTACTCCCATGTCAGCCAACTTGTCTACTGCGTCGAAGAGTTCTCGGACGTGGTCCCGGACATCTTCTCCCTCCTTCATTTTCTTGAGGGTCAGTTTCTTCAGCAGCGTGGCTTTCCGGGCAGGTCCACTGGACTGGTAGATGGATTCGAGCTTCTGCCATAGTTCCCGTGAGCTCGTGCAATTCTTTACTTGCTTCAACTCTGACGGACTGATCGACAAGATTAGGTCCGCTCTTGCTTTTCGATCATTACTGTCCCAGGTAGCGACCGCCTGGGCGTTGCCTTCCGTTCCCCGCACCAGAGTTGGCCTCGATGAAGTTCCATCTACGTACTCCCAGAGGTCGTTCTTTTGAAGCAGGGCTTCCACTTGCATTTTCCAGGTATCATAATTATCTTTCGTTAACGTCTCGATTCGTCCCAGGTGATTTCCGGCCATTCTCCGTTTGACTCTGCACCTTAAAGGATAATCTTCCCGGCGTTGAACTTCGTATGACTTCTAAACCTTTGCGCAGTGGAAGCGTGCTGGGCCCGTTATATAACCTGTTGTTGTTTGACGCAAGAATGACTCTGCGTTTAACTGGTTATAAACTCTTTATTAATTTAATTAAAACATTTAAGTTAATTTCCGGGAACGCTACTGACAACTGATATCTGAGAACAGATAACTGGGAATATAGAAAAAAACAACCGGTATTATCTCTAATTTACAACACTGGTTAACATAAAGCTAAACCATTTAGAAATAACTGAAATTATCATATTAGTAGAATTATGTGTTAAAGCAAATGGCAAGGTATACATTCAAATAGAGGGCTTAGCTATGGGATCATCCTTGAACCCATTACTGTGTGATATATATATATATGGACCAATTAGAAAGAATTGCTCTGTTAAATTCCCCTTTTAAAGTTGATTTTTGGTGGAGATATGTAGATGATGTACTAGCACTGTGGCGGCATGGCCAGAATAACTTACAAACATTTTTAGAATTTATCAACTCAATAGACCAAGCCATACAATTCACATTAGAAATAGAAAAAAAATAGATCAATGCCATTTTTAGACATTCTAATTAAAAAAGAACTGAATAAAAAGTTGAGCACCCAAGTATACAGAAAACCTTATTCAGTAGCCATGCCACCACATGCAAACTCTCAGCACCCCCTTAGCCAAAAACTAACCTACTATTTTTTTATTGACCGGGCAACAAAAATTTGCTCCAACCAAGCAAATTTTAACCAAGAAATTAATTTTATCAAAGAAATAGCAAAAAATCGGGGTTTTGACTATTCTATATTAAATTGAGGCATCGACCGAATAACCCGCAGGAACTTAATAGAAAAAACACTACTTTCAAAAACTAATTTAAAACCGCTGAATACATTATACTCCTTCACTTGGACACCATCTCAAACAAAATCGGCAATCAGTTCAGTAAAATGAAGTTAAAACCCATTTATAAACCCTTTAATAAATTAAATAACAATCTCATACCACTTAAAGAAAAAGTCAACCCTTTAGACAATTACAGTATTTATAAAATTAATTGTAGCTGCGATAGATTTTATATTGGCCAGAAAAAAAAGTAACTTAAAAAATAGACTCAATGAACATAAGGCCGATGTCCGAAACAGAATGACAACCACATCTGCCTTAGCTGAACACATTGCCGACACCAACCATAAACCCGGTTTTGAAACTACAAAAATTCTCAGCAAAACAGACAATTACCTTAAATTAAATTAAGGGAATCCATTGAAATATTAAAAAGCTAAAAACTAAACCCAAACTGTATACTTAATAGAGACGACGGCCCAGGTAGCATTATAGCACAAATATGGCTTGACAGCCCGATATTCTGAGTAATTAACCAATAAAAGAACTAAATCTAAACTAAAAAATAACATAAAAAATTAGAACCACTAAAACCTAAAATATAAAAATCACAATTACCTTTAAAAACATTAGATTAAAATATTAGTATAATTTAAAAAATACGAGACTTCGTAGAATGTACTGCCAACCGTCAGTCTCAGACCTGAAGAAACCCCCGAATGGGTCGGCGAAACTAGTCGTCATTTTAAAATAAAGTGAATTTTATTAAACATTAAGTGGAATTTCAATCCTTTACCAAGTATTTTATGTAGTTCCGCTCTACAATTCTATACAGCAGGTACCTTTTACCTCCCCAACCAACCCGTGAAAAAGGAATCTGGAACTACAAAATTGTGCGTAGTTTTAGACGAGTCATCCAGCGCTAAGGGGTGCCCCTCTTTGCTTGGCATCGGGGCCGAACTTAACCCCCGATTTTCCTTTATTGTTATTAAGATTTCGCTTACACAAAGTAGCCTTTATAGCTGACATCGAGAAGGCATTTCTCCAGGTACCTTTAGTAGAATCAGAAGGAGACTAAGTAAGATTTTTGTGGGTCAAGGAGGGGAAAATAAAAGAAAACAATTTCATAACAATACGCATGATTCGTGTGCCTTTTGGGATAACCTCCAGCCCGTTTTTGCTGGCCTCAACAATAAAATATCATATACAATCAGTAAAGGGGCGGACAAAAACGTAGTAAAGTTAATAGACAGGGATCTTTATGTAGATGATCTGGTGAGAGGGGAGAATAGTGCTGAAGAAGCCTACCCAGTTTCTATTCGAGTTAATGAATTTATGTGTAGCGCAAGCATGCGATTCAGAAAATAGCAAACTGTTAAGAGAATTATGGGAAATAACACCAAATCAGAAAACGAAGTAACCATGTTTGAGGGAAAGGATGTCCCAGAGGGGATAAAGGTTTTAGGCTTAAAATGGAACCCTTATTTAGGCTGTTATTCCTTTGACCTCACAAAGCTAATTGAAATATTTCAAAACATTGAACCAACTAAATGGCACGTATTAAGTGCTGTAGCCCAGATCTTTGATCTAATAGGGATCTTGGCACCCTTTACCATAAGGGCCAAAATAATATTTCAAAAATTGTGGATTGAAAAGGTCACGTTGGATGAAAGATTGAGTGAAAAATTTTCCGAGGAATTTATGAGCTGGTGCCGGTAATTCCCCAGCTTAAGACACATATGCATAGCCAGACATTATTTTGATAGTTATGCCGACATTCAAGAAATTGAATTACTTGTATGTTACGAAATCAAAAAATGTAGGCGTCCCTAATAACATCTAAGGTGCGCGTGGCTCCACTCAAATAGATATCCGTGCCCATATTAGAATTAATGGGGTGCAACTTGGGGGCCCGATTAGTGAACTATGTAAAGGAATTCTTTAGCGAAAAATTTATCACAACATACATGTGGAGTGATTCCACAATAGCACTGTATTGGATTAAGGGCGTGACGAACATGTGGAAGCGCTTTATTTCAAATAGAGCGGCAGAAATGCAAAGACTTACAAACATAGACGATTAGAGACACTGCCCAGGGATAAATAACCCTTCCGACATCCCAACTCGAGGTATAACTGCGGAAAACTAGCAACAAAGCTGATGTGGTGGCTAAAGAAACCCAAAACCGAACGGCCAGAAGACAAAAAGTGGTTGCGTTAGTTGACGTTAACAAATATGCAAAGGACGGTAAGAAAGTGTTTTATCCGTAATGTAAGGGCTTTCCCAAAGTGTACGACCGATGACAAATAATGTCCAAATTAGAAATCAGGCCCAAAATGACAGCCTTTCCTTTGTTGAAAACGGTAAGTGTAGGTAGTCCACTGTTTTCGTGCAATTTTTCTAATCTTCGCTCGTATTCTTCAAAGAGCCTTTCATTAGTGCCCTGATAGAAGGTGAGTTTGAATTTTAGTCATTCATATCAATCATAAAATCAACTTTAGACTAGGTTGATTATCTCTACCTAGTTTAAAGTTGATGGAAAATTAGGGTGATGCGCGAATTTATGCATTTAAAGTCGGATATCGAAATACTACTTATAAACTGTCGCCACTATCAATTAATTTCCGCCTCCGTACTTTTGAGTTTCTATATCATAACTCATCCTACATTTGAAACATCACCACCTCGTGTTACCTTGTAGGTGCTTCTTGTTCACCGGCTACGGATTACGCGTAATAATTTTAGCATAGCCGACTTGTATTAATAAAGGCCTATAGGTAGGAAGCTACCCATGGGGCGGCATACCGATTTTTTAGTGACCGCTAGATGTCGTCCTCAGGGGGGAAAAGTTTGTGGCACTAACTTCAAAACGAATGAAAATGCCAATTGAAGCTTATTTTTGTCTTGAGGTTGGGGTGGGGTTTGAATAAAGTAAGGCAGTTTTTTTAGAAGTAATTCATAACAATAAATTTGTCTTTATCTCATTTAAAGTGCGTTTAGTAAAGTATGTTTTCTACTTTTCTATCAGAGTACAAAGTAATATTTTCAAAATAAGTGTTTTGATTGGTAACTAACACATGAAATATTTTGAATCACATTACAACGTAGCATATTTTCGGGGTAAGGGTTTTTGTTTGTACGTTTGACTTTTTCTTTAACGTCACTAATATATTAGTCATATATCACATAAGTTAATATATGTATCACAGTAGAATTGAAATAGTTTTGTAACTTATGGCATTATTGCATACTTTAAAATAGCTTAAGTATTTTGGCGCGGTAGAAACGTTAGGCTTCTTTAACAAAATCTGTTACGAATCCTACCATGGTGAATATATTTACCCAAAAATTACTGGGATGTTTTAGGGCACCACTGTCTAGTAAATTTATATGAATTTAAATTTTGGAGCTATTCTTTGGCTGAAAAATTTATATATTTATATATATACACAGGTAATTTGAAATTTTAATTTTACTTACCATGCCTATGAAACAAAATTATACTTCAAACCTCGAGGGTAGAGAGCAGGCGGCTCTATCAGAATTTTCCCAATAAAGGAGACCTCTAGCGGCGGCAGATGACGACGAGGATTGCAAATATCAGAAAAAAACCGAGGATCACCTATAGGCCTTTATAAATAAAAGTCGGCTATGATTTTAGCTCTGACAAGGGCAGGGTTTTAAAGATTACGCGTAATCACTTTCCAACGTACCGCCGTGTACAACGACCTCACTTAGTGACCAGCCCCTCGGATCTAGCGGGTGTCAAGGCATAAACATGGCAACGATATCATTACTCTTCCTTAATTAACTTTGAATGTTTTCCATGATTTGTAATTCTATAGGGACACGTCTTAAATACTCGCTTTATATTGACTATGAATTATGTCAGTTTTCTAACAGTGTATAGTGGTTGAAATAGTCACACCGAGGGGGTAACCACTACGTGAAGTAGGTGTACATTTGGTTTCGTAATATTTGTAGTATGAAAAAAATATCGAAGAGTAATGTGAGTATATTCGTAATATTGAAATATTGCAAAGTATGTGTATTAAGTGTAATACATGTAATACGAAGACTATACTGAGAATATGAGGAGTATAATGATAATATTCGAAGTATTTCGCGAATCCTTACGAATATTAAAAATCTTAGTGTAATATTTTATAAAATCGAGAAGTCTCGCAGTATTTTATGTTTTCATCCCATATTATAACCGTGGGAAACAGAGTATCTCGGATTTTATTCTAAATTACAGAACTTTCTCACGGTAGATACCGAGTTCATACATACAACATAGCTTTACAGAGAGTAGGAGAATGTAGGGCAAGGCTTCCGATTGGCTTAAGCTGTGACCTGACGTTCAGTTGGGGAGTTTCATCCCTTTTCCACCTACACATTGAACGCCACATAAACTGGTAAAGGGATGATTTATATTCGCAAGAGAGAGGTTAAGCCAATTATGTTCTGGCGCACGTGATCACTAATTCCACGATACTTTTATTCCTGTGATATTTAACATCACTATAATCAAAAGGGGATAGAGTAGAAAGGGTGGCACTTAAAATCTCGCATTGGACCTGTAATATGAGGAACCCCCTTAGCCCTCTAGAAACGTTCCATCCCCCCTTGAAGAGTCGGCGGAAGAGTTATCCAAATAGCCTTAGCACTGAAACGGGTCGTTATAAGGCTTGAAAAAATAGTTCTTTGCTTTATGTACGTCTGCTATTTATCGCGTCTTTGAAGAAGTCTTTCTTGTGTGCTTGGACTTTTAAATCGGCGTTGTTTCAAAGTTAAATTCAAACTCGTTTCGGTTGATAGGTGAACTGTGTGAAACTATATTTTTAGTGAAGACTAGTTAATGACAAACGTTATATTAAAATGCCGCGGACTAAATCTAAAGCCGAGTTAGATGCAATGCCTACCAAAAACGAGTCAACTCAATGCCATATTGGGATTTCTTTTGGCGGTAAGAAAGAGATCGGTATTCAAGCCTTTGCAAGGAGTGATTTGTACGACAGCATTGTGAAGGGGAGACAGTCTATTTGTTGTGATTGTAAGAACAAGACCGTTATTAATGAAAAAACGGACCAAACCAGGGTCAATGGCTGTTGTTTTGCCTCATTCCAAAACAACAAACGACCGCCCAAAAATAGTTAATAAAGGAATAAATGTGAATAAAGAAAGTCAAACGGAGATATTTGGGTTTATCGTTGCACCTGATAAATGGGATGAAATAAACAGCTTTTCAAATTCCCGAAAAAGAAAGACCTTTGTTGATAAACAATGTGGTACCATTGATGAAGATTATCCCTGTAAGAAACCAGCTTTAGAGGTAACGGAAGAAGCGATAGTTGTAGAAGAAAAAGCCACGTTACCCGCTGCCATATTGGCTATGAAATCATTTTTGGAAAACCTAAAGCCAAGTAGGTGTATTGATGAGCTATAGAATATTGCTAAAGTGATTATCTAATTAATTTCTTTATATATAGTTGATATTTGTTTTTCACTTTCAAAAATATACGACGGCCGGTTCGATTTCCTTGAGGTTTCGCTTGAAAAGGGATTATTGGAAGTGACACCATCCTTCTATTTGGAACCATCACGGTTAAGGTTTTCATCTGATGGGAAACTCTATGTTAAAACGCTTTTCAAGAAAGTTACGGAAGAAACCTTTTTCAATTTTGAAAATCCGCGTCTAAATGTAGACGTTGTTAATAATTCTTTGGCCACGTTAACGAACAAACATGTTTTTTGCCCTGGAATAGCAAAGGTAGCATATCAATTCTTAAACTTATATATCTTTTGTGAAAGCCAAATTTCCCATAAATATAATAAATTGCAATTCCTGTTATATAGGAAGAATGTGTTGGTTTGGAAAATACCAAAAATTTAGAGAAAGTTGATTATCCTTTTGAAAGGTATCAATCTCAAAAATGCTCAGTGTGGTTTGTTCATCCTATCAATGCGTCAAAGGAGAAGACTCGGGACAAAATTTATCAGTGTAATGGTTGCCGCATTTTAAAATGGTATATATTCTTAATTAGTGATTCTGTTGGAACTGAAAGTATGAAAGTTATTCGTATTAAGAATCATTATTTACTATTTAGGTACATTAGAGATTGCCAAAAGAAGCAAGCTCAAGTCACTCCTAAAACCAAATTAAAGAGGCAGTTGGTTCAATCAAGGTGTAGAATGAGTGTCTTGACCCCAAGATCGAAGCGAAATCGGCTGCTCAAATGCAAACGAAATAGGTCATCGTTAAACCATAAAATTAAACATCTAGAGAGGAAGCTGCGAGAGACAAGCTTGGAACTCAGCACTGCTCAGGATAAACAAATGAGGGCTATTGTTGATGACATAAATTTAAATGGCCAGGAAGTGTTACAAAACTTATTCGAACAAGCGATGAAAAAAACAAGCTTATGGGATTAGCGTTGAAAAAGGCTTGGGAGGCCAATAGTAAAGGTCGTACCGAAAACGACTTCCAAAAAGATCAAGAAAGGTGTACCACTGGATCAAAAGGCAGTCGATGGAGCCCCTTAACCTATAGGCTTTGCAAAGCTGTGTATGCCTGCTCACCTGCAGCCTATGAAAGGTTTCGCTCCTTTGAAATTTTAAATCTACCAAGTTGTCATACATTAAGAAAAAAAATTCGTGAAATACCCAGTAAAGCTGGGATTGACTTAATTCATCTTAAAAATGAGGTCAAGAGGTTAGAGGAGCATTCAAAAAAACATCCTGAGTTCAACAATCCTCCCAAAGAAGGCGCACTGATATTCGATGAAGTTAAAATTATTGGAAAAATGATCTGGAATTCGAGAAATGGAGAATTCATAGGAACGGCAATGGATGATGATGAAAACGCGTCTTTGGCAGACTTAATCAAAGTTCAAAAAGTTCAAGAAATACTGGAAGCTGAATACGCTCTCCAGTATCTTTGGCGATGTACCTCTATGAATTTTGATGTAATTGGGCCATACTTCATGTTTTCAAAGCCAGTAACACATGCCGCTATTTCGACCACATTACTGAAGTGCTTATATGCATTCCATACCGTTGGTTTTGAAACTGGACTTATTGTGTGCGATAGTGGGAGCAGCAATATGTCTGCATTACGTCATAGCTTAGGTATGACTGAAGCGGTTCAACCTACAGTCAAGGACGATGGTTCCTTCAATTTCAGGATTAGCACTAAAATGCCAAATTATTATGTTAGTGGAGATTCAATTTATTGGATGGTGTGCCCGAGTCACCAGCTCAAAAACATAATTAACGGTCTCAATCATTCACAAGAGGGTGAAACCAGAGATTTCACTAAAAACGGCATACGATTCGGCTGGAAAGAGATCGTCGACATGAAAAAACGAGAGGACGATAGAAGAGACAATGATGAATTGGTCCAAGTAAAGGGACTCCAGCAGTCACACGTAGACCGTGATTCGTGGACCAAACTCAATGTGTTCCCAGCTAAAATAATGCAACAGATGGAAGTTTTAGGAGAACTTTATATTTACGCTAATCCAATGTTTGAGAAAGAGCCTTTAGACAAACCCAATGTCATGGCGTATCATGATTATCTAAGCGCTTGTTACAAACTTTTTGAAACTGGATTACTGTCCGGGGACAGAGTTTACGACCTGCAATCAGCTCCGATAAAATCTATGCTAGATGGATTAAGTTACTTCGAAGAATGGGCTTCCGAAAGAACCGCTGATCAAGAACGAATGACTAATTATAATTGTTATAATTATGAGTCCTTGAGCGCCTTAGAATAATAGCCAACATTTCCATAAAAACGTGATCGACAAACCACCAGTTTTTCTAAGACATCCAAAAACAAAGCTATCAATTATTATTCTACAATAATATAGAAAAGGTTTACCAAGATAGTACGTACGTAAGATGGAAGTACTATTGCAACTATTAAGTGTAATGAATACGACATCAGTTATTTGAACTTATAAAGTAAATTATAATAACGCATAGTTTAGAATTATCTAGAAAACTATAACGCATTGAATTAAGTACCTTCAGAATAGGTATAATATTGGAAATAATTGGTTGAAAAAGTAAATATATTCGTAGTTTAGTGTACTATTTAAAGTTTGAAAAATATTCCAAATATTGTGTAATTTCGAAATATCCAGTAATATTTAGAAGTAGATTCGTAGTATGAGGAATTATCGTGAAATATCTGGAAGTATATTCGTAGTACCCTGTATTATTTGTAGTACCAAGAATTTCGTAATATATTCGTAGTACCGAGTAATATTTAGTATGGTGTACGTTGAAAACGCTAGTGGCTACCCCCTCGGTTTGCATGTTCAATTCAGATTTCTGTTTTTATTTCTTCATTTAAGTGTAATGAAAGGTGCATTAAAAAGGAAAGATATTTATTAAACCTTACATATGAGTACTAAACAACCATAAGTTTAATATCTTCTTGTAAACTTATGGTATAACTAATGATATTCCTGGGATAAAATTTTGACTATTATTAATTGGTACAGAAAAGTAAGCTAGTGATTCCCTCTCCCTCTCTCTCCCTCCCTCTCTCTCCATGCCTCCCTCTCTCTCTCTCTCTCTCTCTCTCTCTCTCTCTCTCTCTCTCTCTCTCTCTCTCTCCTCACGCTATAATGGCCAATGCCGTGCTTATTACGCGTTCCGATTCTGTTATGGACTTTCGGGACTGTTTTCTACGTCGCTTCGCGGTGCGGCTTAAAGATCAATACTATCAGTCTTTAATTGTGTCGTGGAATGCGCTCCCTTTTCGGATTATTCCTGAGTTTATTACTCGTGACGTTTTTATGTCCCTACCGGTGTTTGACTCACCTTATATCACTACTGCTGAAGGTGTATCATTGAACGCGGCCCTTCATGGCTTCTACGTGCGGTCCGGTTTTTGTCGCATTAAGGATTTCATAGATTTAAATGGTCACTTTGTGCCTTCCCATACTTTGTTTTCGGACGCGTGCCCAACACGGGTTATGTTACTGCAACACCGCGCTATACAGACCACTTTAATACGTTTATTCCCCCGTGTCTTCTGTGCTCGAGGGCTTATGTCGGATAATGTTTTTGGACTCTCTGACGCTCCTGTACTTGAGGCCGAATGCCCTACTCACCTTAGGGTAGTAAGGGTGATGCTCCGAGGCAAATCTTCTTCTCGCGACCTGTACCGTTGCCGTATTTTAAAAATATTTCGTATAAGACCTCCGGTTCTAGTGGTCAATGAACCCCAGCCTTATATTTTTTGGAGTGTCGCTCGCCTGGCTCCCTTTAATACCCGTTTCGAACACGCTGTCCAATGGCGTGCTTTGCATAGTGCCTTACCTTATCCGTCACGACTCGCCCACTTAATTCCTGACTAGTCTCCATATTTTGTTTTTTGCCCTACGATTGGAACATTTCAACACGCCTATTTTGATTGCCCTGTGGCACTTTTATTATTTAAATCTTTAATAGCGTGGGTTTCCACATTAACTGGTCATGAACATTCCCTATCGGAAGTTTTCTATTTAGTTTGCTCCCAAGGCAATCATAACTTTTGTAACCTTGTTTTTCTCATTGGTAAAGTGATTTTAAGAGACATGTTTCTCAACATTAGTAATATTGATTTTCTCTCACCGGGTTTTGGGGCCTTTATTGCCCAAAAAATTTATTCCTGTAACTTACGTGTAATTGCTCGCTACAGGGCTCGGCGCAGTTATGCTCTTTTGCAAAGTTCTGACCACCTTTAATGCCTTTAACAGAAATTGGGGCATCCAACCAATATAGCGTTATTCTTTTTAATTTGATACAGTATTAATATTTGTTGTTATTTTGATAATTCAGTAATGTTTTGATACTTTTGTGTTGCAATATTCAATATTCTTGTGTTTCTTATTATACACTATGATACGGTTTATGATTATTTGTTTTTCTAATATGTATTAATACTCTTGTGACGCTAAATAAAGCCAATTTAAAAAACAAAACTCTCGGATTATCGTAAATATAAACTGAACCATTATTTAAATTAAACCCAGCCCGGGTTATTTTATTTTAATTTCATTGATTAAAACTGTTAGCATTATTATTTATTTTAACAAGTTGGGAAAACCAAAATATTACCTCTCTGAGTCAAGAGGACTACTTACAAACTTATTTACCCAGATATGGAAATGTTTCTTTTTTTTTATGAACAAATACTGAAGTTAAAATTTATGAAATACTAAAGCAGTATACTAAGCATAGCAAATATACTGTAAATCAGACGACATTTTACATCCAAAAAGGATATACTTGTACACATTAAAATCATCCGATGGGGGAAAAACGGGAAATAAAGAGATAAAACTTTGGAGGGATATTACCTTTACGTGTTTGTAAAGGCGCAATTTTCTACTCCTCAAGCCAAATTCACAACAGGGTTGCCATGCAAACACTATCCTCTCGTTTCACCTCAACGATTTTCTTAGTTTGTCAACATGACTGTTGAAGTTACATAACACCAAAGCTAATTTGTGGCTACACACACTGGAAGTAAATGCGCACCATAAAAAGCATGAAAACACGAAGCTATAATCCGATTACGATCAGACCTTTCACTGGACTGGGCTGCGTTCAGCAGAGCTTACCAAAAAAGACAGCGGATTTTGGAAAACGTTTACCGGTGAGCTCTGTCGTCAAAGCTTTTCTCCGGTCATCGGTGTTTTAAAAGTGACGCTAGCGCAATAAAGCGTGCAAGGTACCAAGGCTTAACAAAAATTGTATGATATCATATTTATAGAGATAGTTAATAAACACTTTTATAATGAAAATTAGAAACAAACATGTCTCTTAAAATTCTGGTTTCACGCCAATTAAATAGCTATAGTACCATCAGAATCAGCAAGAGCTATTTGTATTAACTCCTCCATGTTTTTCTCGCAAAGCTGAGAACTACGCGTTTTACGTCACGTTATCCAAAAACCCGACTATTTTCTTTGACGACCGCGCTGGCTCAGTGCTGAGCACCGTAATGTCACAATTTAAAAAAAATCCCGTTCTGTAGGACACTGCTAACAGCGCTGAGCTCTGATGAACGCGGCCCAGATTTCCACCCTGATTTCAAAGTCTAAGCCTAACTATTTAAAAGTGTATTTAACTTTCGGCTCACACTGAACCGTTAATGTCTCTGCATTACAGAAACGAAAACCAAACCGAAGCGTTTACTTTTTGGTTCACTAAGCCTATTGACAAATTAAAGTTCATTTGACCAATAAAGTAGCGTTCTTCTTGTAATCACTTTAGAAAGGATTATTCTATATACAGATGTAGTATAGCTTAAGTAATATATAAACATCGATTTCAAATAATAATATTAAAAAACATCCCTGGAATATCAAAATGAAACAGAGCTTTAAAGCTACAAAAGTACTAAATGCATCGTAATTACGAAAAAGATTTCCACATATTCACTTTATATTATGGAAAAAGTGAATATTAAGGTTCTGTAGGATTTCTTAACACATCAAAACAAAGCGAACTGCTAACTCGGTGCACTAGTGTGATAACGGACAGACACACACAGACAAAAAAATAAACTGCTTTTTAACTCTTTCCGTATTAATTTTGAATGGAGAAAAGAGATTATCTTAAATATTAAAATAAATATAATTAATATTTAATATTTTCTTCGTTAGTTGTTCGCCTTATTGAGCGCTACATCGTTTTAAAAAAGAATAATTAAACGACCTTGAGAGACTTGACTAATATTGACGTTTGAATTGAAGGATACGACTGTTGTTTCGCTTTACTCAAATAGGTAGTATATAAAGGATTCGAATCGCAGCTGTAGATAAGAACATCGCAATTGCGTGAACCTTGGAGAAAGACCCCTCCATTGAAAGTAGGGCTGTGCGAATAGTGGTTTTTCAAACCGAATCGAATACGAATCGAATAGTAAATCTCCTATTCGAAATCCGAATCGAGTACTCGTTCAAACGAATATTACTCGTTTTTCAAAAAATCAGGTTCGAGTACTCTTTTTTTTCGATTAATCGGTTTTACCAGACGAATATTCGTTTCGAAGCGATTAATCGTTTTCTAAATACACTTAGGAGTACTAGTTTTTTAAAAGAGTACTTGAAAATTGTAAAACTCAGTTTTATCAGACGAATATTCTTTTCAAAACGATTAATCGTTTCCTAAATACACGTAGCAGTCTAAAAATATTGTATTTCCCCATAGAATGGAATTTTTCCTAAGACTGAATGATTCGTGAGAGAAAAACAAAACATCGCGAATTGCGCAATCTTGTTGAAATTCTATAAACAAAACGGCTTTATATATGTCATATGACACATTTCCAATCGAACATAACTGTACGCGCTCGCCTCATTTCAATGAGCCTGAGCTCGATTTGAGCGAGGCTCTTCAAAATTATTGATAAGCTCACGAGCCCGAGCCGAGCCTGAATGTTTATGAAAGAAATTCTTGAGCTCGAGCCCGGGCTCACAATACGTCAAAAACCAAATGAGCCTTGAGCTGATCCCAGGTTTAACCGAAAAATTAACGAGAGCTTGCGCTGAGCCTTTTTACAATTTTTTTGGCTTTCTGGAACTCGAGCGAGGCCAATTCAAAACTGAGAGACCGCTTATTTTGAAAGCGCGCTCACTGTTTTGAGACTGCGCTCAGCTTGGCTCAGGGCCCCATTCAGTGCCAACAGAAACTAGTAAAACTCATTGGTAGATGAAGTTTTGAAGTTTTTTTAATTCAAAAGTAGTGCAAGTCATTTAGATAGTAAATATATATATATATATATATTTACTTATATATATTGTAGTTTTGCATTTGTCGCGTAAAAATAGCTAAAAATTATTTATTTCATCATCTACGATGCTTGGAGGAAATATTCTCCGGAAATATGAGACCAAGCTCGAGCTTGAGCTAACTAAACTGACTGAACCCGAGCTCGACATGAGCCTTAAATTTTATCAATTTTGAGCCCGAGGTGAGCCCGCGAAAGATATTAGAGAGAGCTTGAGCTCGAGCTTAGCCCATCAAAATTATGTGAATAAACCCGAGCCCGAGATGAGCTTAGTTATAAAAACTAACTGAGCTTGAGCACACATTGAGCTCTAAAGAAAGAGAGTTTCAATTTTGAGCTTGAGGTGAGCTCGTTGGAAATTTTTCTAAAGTAACGTGAGCTGAGCTAAGCCCAAGCGATAGTGGAGAGGTATGCAATCGAATACTCGTTTTCTATTCGAATTTAGCCCCTTGGAAGCGATTACTCTTTATAATCTTTTCGTGATTCGAATACTCGTTTTTCTCAAAATGGCAAATTCGATTCGTCGAATCGAATAATCGATTCGAATTAAACGAATACTATTCGAAAATTCGAGTATTCGCACAGCCCTAGTTGGAAGGCTAGACGTTTCTCGTAACCCTAGCCGATCGCCGCGTATGTCTTAACCTTAAGGATGATGGTGGTGTTAGAAGCCAGGTGTACAGACTGGTGTCCATGTGGGATGGACAAAAACAAAGACCAGAAGATGGTGGTGTTAGAAGCCAGGTGTGCAGACTTGTGTCCATGTGGGATGGACAAAGAATAGAAGATGGTGGTGTTTAGAAGCCAGTAAGTACAGACTGGTGTCCATGTGGAATGGACTAAGACGAGAAGGTGGTGGTGTTTAGAAGCCAGTAAGTACAGACTGGTGTCCATGTGGAATGGGCGAAAGACTACAAGATGGTGGTGTTTAGAAGCCAATAAGTTCAGACTATTGTCCATGTGGGGTGGCCAAATGAACAGACTTGTTAAACAGGCAATGGAGTAATAGCCTGTAAGTCGAATACAATTTCCGGGACTGTAAATGCGGTCTGGAAATTGAATACACGTTTGCTCCGATTTGTAAACTGCGAAAGCGGTCACGTGGGTGTAACAACGGACAGACAGACACACAGATACACAGACACACACACACGATCGTTACAGAACCTCTCCGTGACATACGTCACTCGGAGAGGTAAAAAATAAAGATTTTCAGGATTAAAATATTAGCGAGTTTTCTTAGCTATGTCATACCAACGAGCTTTATGGACGCTGAGGCTTACCTTTCCGCCATCTTTTGAAATAGCGTGCTGAAAAATATCCCAACTGGCAACAACGGGGCTTTTTACTGCTAGTCTTTCATATAACTAAACTGTAATATAATTATTTTAACTACAGCACAACCTTCGATATCCTTTAATAATATAAATCCATGTCGAAGTATAGCTCCAAAGCTTTACTTTACTATATTAGTTATTATTTTTTCGGGATTTTCTCTAATTTGGACCGAAGACTTCATTAGTCGTGTAAATGAAAAATTTAAACGATCCTTAGAAAATTTTTTATTTAGTCACTAAACATATATTATTTAAATTAACACTAAAAATAAGAGGAAATGTATTTAATAATTTTTAAATAGTTTGAGAAGAAAAGGTTTTAAAGGTTTAATTTTTGTATTTTATTTTTATTTAATTTTTATTATTATTTTTTTTATTTTTATTATTATTATTATTATTTTTTATTAATTTGCAAGATTACTCGTAATAATATCCACGTCCTCCTCTTCGACCCCGGCCGTACGGCCTAGGCCAGCTCTCTCCCCGCCAGTATGGGCCTTTGTTAGCATAGCGCCGCCCACGCCCCCGGGTTCGGCTGGGTCCAACGGACCCTGCGTCCTCCGCATGTTCCTAATGGATAAAGTAAAAAGGTTATATAAAAATTAGTAATGATTTTCTGCCCATTTCATTCTACCTTTTAAATGAAGTCAACGACAGAGTAAATTCAAAAATTACAGTGAAGCTTACATATTTTTCGGGCCCTTCGATTTTTTCTAAGGCTTGTAAGCCTTTCGCGGCTTTGTCATGCTCGTCGAGCAATTGCTGGCCAAAGAGCTGATTTGTTCTTGCTATTGTTTTATTTTTCATCAGTTCTTTGGTTCTTGGGAACCCGTCAAATATATTTTCCCTTCGCCGGTCCTCCAAGCCTTCCATTTGAGCCAAAACTTTTTCTTGGCAATCCTCTATCGAGGCCTTTATTCTCTCCTGAAAATTTTTTTTTAATAATAATTAATGACATTTTAAGAAAATGACTTATAAACGTATAGCGCCTTAGACGTTTCGAAATTGCAATATTAATTTAAAGGGATAGTTGCTGCTTATTGCCAGGACCGTTTATTTAGATTTTAGTTAGAGTTAACATTATCAAATCATTCTGCTTCTTGGCATCGTTTAGTTCCGTGAGAACATGGCACAGAACATGTTCTGTTTGGAAGTATATCGCTTCCTTCTGTTTAGTGCCGCAAGAGTATCTCTTGGATTGTTTTATGAAGTCATCGACTTCCGGGACGAACGTGTTTTGCTCAAAATGGGTCTATTGAAATAAAATTGCGGGTTTTACTATCCGAATATCGTATAACCAGAAGAAATAAAGAAATTTTGAAGAATAGCTTTTCATGAAGATTAAAGCTATTCTTCACTATATTAGAAAGAGTACTGGAGTAATTACTGAAGTAATCTTTAATCGGTCTGAGAGATTACTCACAATTTTATCCATGATAAATTTGAAAATTTACTATATTTCCGAAAACGAACCACAACTAAACTAAACTAAACCGAAACCGAAGTGAGCTCTAGCCTGCTACCGAGAAAAGGATCATTGTAAAGGGAATCAGTATAGCCCGAGGGATTGACTATAACCCAAGGGATTGAGCATATCACGAGGGGTCGGTCCTTCGAAGAAAAAGAAGTTAATCTTGAAATAAATGCAAATTTTATAAATTTCTCTATATTTTGTAAATTATTCGTGGGTTTCCTTAAACTTTTATATATTTTTGATTTGTTTATTTTTCCGGTAATTACGAAATAAAGTTGGATTTCAATAAAAATCCTTTTTTATTTTTTTAGCAGTAACATCTTTTCTCCAATAGATACATAATTCAATATGCAATTTCGCATTTAACAAGTTATTTTCGATCTTCAACAAATTATAATTTTTTATGCGATTCTTAAACATATGATGGGTTTTTGAATTTTGCCAAAAATACAATGTAATTTTTTTACTTCTCACAGGATGTTTAGAAATGACCGACCCCTTGGTATAGAACCCTTCATCCCTGCATGATGAGAAATGGGGGAAGGAAGTTTAAATTATACAGGGTGTTCCGAAAAGGACGGTAAGTACAGTGAGTTCTTCAGCCATTTCGAGTCGAAAATGTTCTATGACATTTTGCACAAAGGTACACCTTTTACAAGTTATGAACGCAGTGTTTTACTGATGAGCCGTTAAATTTAAGTAACAAACATAGTTAGGTAGTTAGACTTAGTTTTCCAAGAGATCTAGCTTATTGTTATGCCCAATCACGATGGACGAAATATGTATCTAACAGGGCTCGAACCTGGGACCTTCCGCGTGTAAAACGGACGTGATAACCACTACACCATAGATCCCTACTAATAATGAGTTTTCCAAGACACCTAGCTTATTTTTATGCCGAATCACGATGGACAAAATATGTATCTATCGAACCTGGGACCTTCCGCGTATTAGGCGGACGTGATTACCACTACACCATAGTTAGGTAGATAGACTTAGTTTTCCAAGAGACCTAGCTTATTGTTACGCCCAATCACGATGGACAAAATATGTATCTACCAGGGCTCGAACCTGGGACCTTCGGCGTATTAGGCGGACGTGATAACCACTACACCATAGTTAGGTAGTTAGACTTAGTTTTCCAAGAGACCTAGCTTATTGTTATGCCCAATCACGATGGACAAAATATGTATCTACCAGGGTTCAAACCTGGGACCTTCCGCGTGTAAAGCAGACGTGATAACCACTACACCATAGATACTTAGTAATATTGAATTTTCCAAGAGACCTAGCTTTTTTTAATATCTTATCACGATGGTCAAAATATGTATCTACCAGGGCTAGAACCTGGGACGTTCCGCGTGTGAAGCGGACGTGATTACCACTACACCATAGTTAGGTATTTAGACTGAGTTTTCCAAGAGACCTATCTTATTTTTATGCGCAATCACGATGGACAAAACATGCCAGAGCTCGAACCTGGGATCTTCCGCGTGTAAAGCGGACGTGATAACCACTACACCATAGTTAGGTAGTTCGACTGAGTTTTCCAAGAGACCTAGCTTATTGCTATTCCCAATCACGATGGACAAAATGTGCATCTATAAGGGCTCGAACCTGGGACCTTCCGCGTGTATCGCGGACGAGATAACCACTACACCATGGATACCTACTAATTTTGAGTTTTTCAAGACACCTACCTTATTTTTATGCCGAATCACGCTGGACAAAATATGTATCTACCAGGGCTCGAACCTGCGACCTTTCGCGTGTTAGGCTGCCGTGATAACCACTACACCATAGTTAGGTAGTTAGACTGAGTTTTCCAAGAGATCTAGCTTATTGTTATGCCCAATCACGATGGACGAAATATGTATCTAACAGGGCTCGAACCTGGGATCTTCCGCGTGTAAAACGGCCGTGATAACCACTACACCATAGTTACCTACTAATATTGAGTTTTCCAAGACACCCAGCTTATTTTTATGCCCAATCACGATGGTCCAAACATGTATCTCATGGGGCTCGAACCTGGGACCTTCCGCGTGTATCGCGGACGTGATAACCACTACACCATGGATACCTACTAATTTTGAGTTTTTCAAGACACCTACCTTATTTTTATGCCGAATCACGATGGACAAAATATGTATCTACCAGGGCTCGAACCTGCGACCTTTCGCGTGTTAGGCTGCCGTGATAACCACTACACCATAGTTAGGTAGTTAGACTGAGTTTTCCAAGAGATCTAGATTATTGTTATGCCCAATCACGATGGACGAAATATGTATCTAACAGGGCTCGAACCTGCGACCTTTCGCTTGTTAGGCTGCCGTGATAACCACTACACCATAGTTAGGCATTTAGACTGAGTTTTCCAAGAGATCTATCTTATTTTTATCCCCAATCACGATGGTGAAAACATGTATCTACCAGGGCTCGAACCTGGGACCTTTCGCGTGTAAAACGGCCGTGATAACCACTACACCATAGTTACCTACTAATTTTGAGTTTTTCAAGACACCCAGCTTATTTTTATGCCCAATAACGATGGTCCAAACATGTATCTCATGGGGCTCGAACCTGGGACCTTCAGCGTGTGAAGCGGACGTGATTACAACTACACCATAGTTAGGTATTTAGACTGAGTTTTCCAAGAGACCTATCTTATTTTTATGCGCAATCACGATGGACAAAACATGCATATACAAGGGCTCGAACCTGGGATCTTCCGCGTGTAAAGCGGGCGTGATAACCACTACACCATAGTTAGGTAGTTAGACTTAGTTTTTCAAGAGATCTAGCTTATTGTTATGCCCAATCACGATGGACGAAATATGTATCTAACAGGGCTCGAACCTGGGACCTTCCGCGTGTAAAACGGACGTGATAACCACTACACCATAGATCCCTACTAATAATGAGTTTGTTACTGTCCAAGGTAGCGACCGCCTGGGCCTTGCCTTCCGTTCCCCGCACCGGAGTTGGCCTCGTTGAAGTTCCATCTACGTACTCCCAGAGGTCGTTCTTTTGAAAAGGGCTTCCACTTGCATTTTTCAGGTATCATAATTATCTTTCGTTAACGTCTCGATTCGTCCCAGGTGATTTCCGGCCATTCTCCTTAAAGGATAATCTTCCTGGCGTTGAACTTCGTATGACTTCTAAACCTCTGCGCAGTGGAAGCGTGCTGGGCCCATAACCTGTTGTTGTTTGACGCAAGAACGACTCTGGGACTAACTGGTTATAAACTCTTTATTAATTTAATTAAAACATTAAAGTTAATTTCCGGGAACGCTTGTGACTAAAAACTGACAACTGAACAACTGACCAACGTTATCAGAATGTTATCCGGTTATATAGTTAAAGGCATCGCGATAAAAAATAAAAGGTTACAAGAATGACCGCGATGCATAAAAACACAAGTATAGAAAATAGAATCTGGATATAGATAAAAAACAACCGGTATTATCTCTAATTTACAACAAAAACCCTCGGAAATAATAGTTTTTGCCGAACGCCATCGCTGCATCGGAACCGGATTGTACCGGTTTTTTTAGAGCAAAGCGGGAAAATCAAACTTCTTTGAAAGCTTCGCTTTGTTTGTGTGAAACAGCGCTGTTACCTCGATGTAGATCTCTCCACTATGCGTGGTTCAATTGATAGTCTAGTGTTTGATTTCGCCGCTATGCTCGCCGCTTTAATCGTTGCTGTGCTCTTCGCTCCACTATGTACTTAGCCTTAGACTATATTATCATTCCAAAGACGATTGATAAAATTAAAAGGGTAGATCCAGAAGAGACATACTTTGTTTGCAAATTTGCGATTGTTTGTATGACGTTTAGATATTCCTCTAAAAATTGTTTTATCGAGCCAAATGTGGAATTGATCTTCATTTGTAGCATGTTATCAAGTAGAAAGCGAAGTGTTAATGATGGTAATTTAAGGAAATATTTATACCTCTTTGGAAAAACCTACATTTGCAATTAATTTGTGTGGTTACAGTAAGATGGATTTTAGAAAAATTATCCAAACAATGTTCCGCACATTGTATTCCTTCGTACGTTTTATTGGAACACCCGTGAACAAAATCTGGCCTTATGAATCGTAAAAACATCCCCGAAGCTCAATTGTATCCATTTGAAATACCATTTATACTAAAAAGACCCATAGATGGTCTTGAAAATTTGTGAAATGGAGATCAGATATCTAAATATGTTAATAAACTATTCAAAATGAAAATAATGGAATATTTCTTCCAGGATAACCGAAATACCTCAGATTTCCAGCGTCAAGTGCCTGCTACTATTTGGAAGTTTTTATCCACAAGAGCAACAGCACACTCGATGGCAACTCACTACATCCATTGCGGATTATTTCTTAAAAGGATGTAACTATCAAATAGCAGTCGGTGGTAGCCTAGGTGACGAGTTTTCTTATAAATATTCCGAACGCTTAACCGTGAGATCTGGCTTCATTGGAGCTGGACTGGCAATAACAAGAGCGGAGCCTCCGAAATGAGCTAGGCCCATGCGTGTAGCGAAGCGAGAATATTTTTAAACTAATTTAGTTCGCCATGTTGTCCCGCTTGAAGGCGCTTTTAGTACCGTAAAATAAACATAAGTTCAGCCTCATGACCCCGTCGACTGCTACAATATTAAGGCAAGGTATAGACGTAGAGCGGTGAAGCCGAGGTAGCGGATAGTTTAAAAATCTTTTAGAAAATTTCTGAAGACCTTTTTTAAACAATCAAACCAAAGAAGTAAAGGATAAAAAAGTTAAGGCTAAAAAATTAAAGGTTATGAAGGGGTAAAAAATCCTCTAATGGTATATGAAAACTGTGAATTGGAATCTTCAAGAAGTTTTGATTTACTAAAAAAACAACGATGATAAAACCTCATAATTACTTTTTTGTCCATACAATTGAACCAATAGATTCAATAAAAAAGAATGGCCCTAAAAATTACGTTAATTTAAAGTTGAAAGCTTTCTTTTTCATAAAAGTTTTATAATTGGCCTCTAAAATATCAACGATAATTTATGGTTGCAACGGTCATAAAAGGGTAAAAATAATTTCTCTGAGAAACTGGATATTTAACCACGTAAAAATCGACACGCATGGGCCTAGTTCATTTCGGAGGCTCCGGCAAGAGACGTAAACGTGGCATCAGTTCTCATACCAATATATTAAAAATTCAAGGAAAACATTCTAGACAAGCTAAAAAAATTTAAAACCGGAATCACTTTGATAAAATATAACATTGCCTTTTAATTCCATGTTGCGTTGGTTTTTGTAAATAATTTGTAGTAAAAGAGGTTCAAATAAATCTCTTTAGTCAAGTATTTCCTGGTGTGAGAGTGATAGGAATGTTTGGAAATTGGGAATAAACTATTTCCCTAATGAATCAATCCCAAGTGAAGAGAAACTGTGCACTTATGGTATCTTCGGTTTCTGTGATAGTAATATTATCTTGTAATGGCAGTTAAATTGCTTTCTAGTATTTTGTTAATACTATAAAGGTATTGTCATGTCTTTCTAAAAAAGAAAATTTTTGTATGTATTTTTATGTATTAATTTTAATACCCTAGGATTAATTCTTGCCTTTTAGTTATGCTTTGGTCCCATTGAACCGAATTCCCATTCGACAGAAGGGGGGTTTTTTTGGGGTCCCATTTGACCGAACGTAGCCAAAGGTGCGATTTTATTATAGTCCCATTGGACCGAAATTCTATTGAACTGGAAGAAGACATACTGTGTGGTTTTGCATTAAATATATTTTTAATTTCACAACTTATTGTTGTTAAAATAAATGTGAGTTGAAAATGTATTACTGCACTTATTTTAACTACGTTTTAATTACGGCGAACCTCACCTACCCTAGCCTAACCTAACCTAACCTAACCTTACCAAACGTAACCTAACCTAACCTAACCTTGTTTGGAGGTAAAAAGATTATTTATATGAGTATTAAAAGCCCGCCTCTTACCACGAACAATTTATTAGCAATAATAGAAATATTTTGGAAAAGATGTCAGATAATTAATTGAAGAATATTTTGGAAAAGGTGGCAGCTAATTAATAGGAGAATATTTTGGAAAAGGTGGCAGCTAATTAATAGGAAAATCTTTTGGAAAAGGTGGCAGCTAATTAATAGGAGAATATTTTAGAAAAGGTGGTAGCTAATTAAAAGGAGAATATTTTGGAAAATGTGGCAGCTAATTAGTAGGAGAATGTTTTGGAAAAGGTTGCAGCTAATTAATAGGAGAATATTTTGGAAAAGGTGGCAGCTAATTAATAGGAGAATGTTTTTGAAAAGGTGGTAGCTAATTAAAAGGAGAATATTTTGGAAAAGGTGGTAGCTAGTTAAAAGGAGAATATTTTGGAAAATGTGGTAGCTAATTAGTAAGAGAATGTTTGGGAAAAGGTTGCAGCTAATTAATAGGAGAATATTTTGAAAAACGTGGCAGCTAATTAATAGGAAAATCTTTTGGAAAAGGTGGCAGCTAATTAATAGGATAATGTTTTGGAAAAGGTGGTAGCTATTTAAAGGAAGAATATTTTGGAAAAGGTGGTAGCTAATTAAAAGGAGCATATTTTGGAAAAGGTGTCAACGAATTATTGGAACCAAACCAAACCTAAACTAACCTAAGCTAACCTAACCTAAGCTAACCTAACCTAACCTAACCTAAGCTAACCTAACCTAACCTAACCTAAGCTAACCTAACCTAACCTAACCTAACCTAACCTAACCTAACCTAACCTAACCTAACCTAACCTATGCTAACCTAACCTAACCTAACCCAACCCAACCCACCCGAAACCAAAATATTAAAATTTTAATTTAAAATTTAAAGACATTGATGGAACTACCATTAAGACTGTACTTTATTTTAAGCACAATTTGTTTATTAATTCTACATATCTCTTGCCTTGAAAGGAATGAAAGTGAGCGTTTTAATTAGTATCACGAAACATCTACTTTTAATATTATTAACATACCTTTCGGAGATTCGAACCAACAACCTATCGCTTCGCAGTCCAACATCGTATCCACTACACCACCGAATCGCTGACGGCTACAGTGTTTCAAGTTATATTCATGTATTTTTTAGGGGCATATTCGGACGATTGGGATTTCGGTCCATCGGGAATATAGCCATTGGGCTGGAAATCTAAAATCATTGCGGGATATTCGGTCGAATGGGATTTCGGTCCATTGGGAATTCGGTTGAAAGGAACGATACCTTAGTGCTATGGCTACTATCACTCCTTTTAAGTGATTATAAAAATGTTCCTGTCAAATTTTTTTAAAGACCCACATAACTTATTATAGCATTGTGTAGGCTCTCGAAGTTGGGGACGCAAGCTAGATGGGGTGTTCTCTTCCTCCCCTTGCTTTGACTTCCCGTTCGCGATTTTAACGTTACACACGCTAGCTTGGGTCCTCATCAATGCGAAGTATCACACCTCCTCGGTGGTGAGAGCTGGTAACCACTACGTTGTGTGGGCTAAGCGGATACGCGTCCTTCTCAAGCCAAGGTGTTGAGGCATCGTGCCGAGGGCTGCATGGTACCGGGAAAGTAAAACTACGGTATCGCTAACGATCCCCTCGGGGCACCAGGCGACACCCCGTTGTATCTAGCCTTCCACCCGGGTGGGGGACTACCGGATGGTGACCGATTACTTGCCCCCTTACTCGTGGGATTCTTATGGATAACACATCAAAAAACAACTCTAAAACTACAACACCTACGGTGCAGGGGTCTGCTCAGGGCAGAACCCACACTGATACCACTACGCTAGGGCCTGTATCCAGCGATACTCGTGCCGATTTATCGGTGCGTGTGGCTGGTAAGGCTTCGAAACGTACCATGCGACGTCGTCTCAAACGACAGATCGCTAAGGAAAAGGCCAAATCGGGGTCTGGAACGGTCTCCACCCCCGCTGGGGGTGCGGCGACACGTGACACCCATTTGAAGAGGCCTAGAACGGAGGACTCGACTCCCTCGCCCAGCACCTCGCAGGCGGCGGCGAAAAAGGCTAAGTCCTATAGAGACGCCGCCAGCGCCGAAAATATGGCCATTGTTAAAAAAGGCTATCCGAAGGCGGTCATCACGGATGAAGACGTGGGCCCAATCCAGAAGGCGATTCTAGGGGCGCTGGATGGGATACCTTCGGGGAGCCGTCAACCACGCCTTGCGAATTTTAGCCTGACGGCCGGGGTCCTGGTATACTCCTGTGAGGATACGTTCACTGGTCAATGGTTGAAGGAGAACATAGCCGACTCGGTGGTGGGGGATGCGGTGCTCTCAGTAATGAGAGCTAGCGAACTCCCTAAGCCGTTTAAGGTAATGTTCCGCACCAGGGACAGAGATCCGTCGGGAGAGTTTACAGTCGTCCGCAAACAATAAGACCAGTGAATCGTTCACTACAGCGGAAAGTGAGTTAACGAACACTCCGAAGAGGAGCAGCCCCAGGACAGACCTCTGCGGAACCCCACTGAGTAGGGGCAGAGGCGGGGAGTTTGACCCTTAAAGACAACATTCTGCAGGTGGCCGGTCACGAACGAGGTTAACCCGCTGAGCACCGAGCCGGATATACCACCACTGACGAGACCCTCTGAAATGCCCTTCGTTGGGATGGTGTCAAACGCCTTCGACAATGGCGTGCCATCATCGAGCCATGTAACCCACGAGTGAGATATGCCTCCAGCGGGTTGGTTTCGCAAGAGCGACGGGCACGAAAGCCATGTTGGGAGGGGTGCACGAAGTCCGTGGCGGCAAGATGGGTATCAAGGATGGTTTTGGCGATTAGCTCACAGAGTTTGCAACCCACGCTGGTAGGGCTAATCGGGCGGTAATTGGCGGCCTTGGAGCGACCACCCTTCTTGTAAATGGGAATGACGTGGTCCAGGCGCCAGACTTGCGGAACGGTGCCTTGAGCAAAGCTGGCGTTCAAAATCGTTGACAGGGGATCGCACAGTGTCGTGGTCAGAAGCGAAGTAGGTAGGGGTGAAGGCCATTGGGACCAGCCGATTTGGAGGGTTTTAGTCTGGTGAGTTGGTGGAGCACGTCCTGTTCCAAACAGGAGAACCGGGTCAGCGTAGTGCCGGACAAGGCAGAGGGGCATCGTGGCTGGAGTTTGGGGAGCGAGTTCGAGGAAACTTGGGCGAAGAGACTGTTGAAATGTGTATATATATACTTGTTATAGTTTTTATCCACGTTGTGAAAGACATACTGGATTTACAGTTATTATCTGTGAGTGTGTGTATGTTTGTGGTTTCTATGTGGATGCTAGATTGACGAAAAGTCGTTTTTAGCTAGGTGTGGTAAGACCCTTATGTACCACAAACGTTGGGCCATCTCGAATATTACCCGAGCGAGTTAAAAAACATGAATACTGTACGACGTTTGCAAATACAAAACCATCACGCCCTCCCCAGCCCGAACCACACCTGGCTAATACGGAAATTGTATTTGCGTGACTTCTTAACAATGAGTATGAATAAGGCTTAAAGCAGAAACGTGATCAAAACGTAGATTAAGTCAGCCAATACGATAATTTATAATTTCGTTACGTGTTGGAGGGAGGGGCTCTATATGAGTCGGACTGAAGTAAATTCTAACCGTTCTCTTGTCCTGCTTCTAAAGTTACATTTATTACCAAAGCCGTTATTGCAACTTTTCGCGAGTAAAATGAGATTTTATCTCTGACTTTATAATAAGGGCCATTTTCAATCAACGTTCTCGCAGTTTTATGCTTTGGCTTTCAATATTATTCTTCGAACTTTTGTCGTGTTTCCGAAGACGAAAATGAATATTCAAAGTCGAAAAGCCACAACCCAGACAGTTTTCGAGCAAGCATCAAAGAAATAAAATTGACTTAAGACGGCGTAACTCAATTACTTTTACTTTAAGAGGCTTTAACTTAAAGAAAATGGGAAACAAATGAAAAAATAAACTCATTCAGACGTCTTCTTGTCGAAGGTTTAAAGCCAGGAAATACAAAAAGCTGAATTTGAAACTTGTTTGAAAACCGTCTACGATTTGTGTTTCTGCTTTTGACTGAACATTACATTTGACGCAAAAGCTCTTTTTGGTTCAAGAAAATCTTGATTGAAAATAGGCCTTTAGAAATGAAGTATTTCACAGGTTTGATATCGCAAATGTGCGTGCAAAACTAAGTGGATTTTTAAATGACTTTAATAACACTCCGTAATTGCTTCTCGTATATGCCATCTTTTCAAAATGTAATTATTCCTACTTTCCGTCGAGGGGCCAGCCACTCAGCGTATTCAGTGAACAAGTTTGCACCCTGGTATATTAAAAAATAATTACGAGTAATCTTTAAAAGTCTACTCTTGAGAGCCTTAAAATTATAACGCGCAATCCTTAGTAGGTGGACCGGGAATCTGAGTGACGAACACCTCGTTTGGCGCTGTTAATCCAGTCTGTTTCCGTGATTATAAATGATCGTTTTAAGTAAATGGTGTCGAAACACAATTAAGGCTCTGTTTTGACCGGATAATGATGACACCAAAATGAGCGTGCGGAGGTAATTGGACTCTTCAGTCGATTCCGGCGGTAAAACTCGCTTTGACTTCTCATGGTGAGGACACGCTGTAGATACGATCATTTTGTGTATTCAAGTTTAGCACAAACAAGGGGCTTCTATTTGCTTAAAATATGGAAGAAGAGGTCTATAACGTAAGCGTATACAGTTTCTCTGAAAAGGTAAGTTATCAATACCTGAAAACGTTCTAGTTGTGAATATTGTACATATAGTGTTCGTTAACTTGACGCTGTAAGATTGTCGAAATCGAGGGGTCGGACGTTTTAGAAAAAGTGTACGGGATTTCGAAACCCAATTTGATTTGATAAAATCCAATACATTTTGCGATTTTTCCCGTGATTTCGTCGGAATTTTCGATTTTTTTCCCTTGATTTCGACCGATTTTAGGATATTTTCATGGTTTCCTCGGGTTTTGAGATTTTTCCCGTGATTTCGTCAGATTTTGTGATTTCTTTTGATTTTGGATTTCGTGATTTCTTCACCTTTTTGTGATTTCGCTTCTAATTTTATGATTTCATTACGGATTTTATGATTTCATTACTGATTTTATGATTTTATTACTGATTTCGTGATTTCTTTACTGATTTTGTGATTTAGTTGCTGATTTCGGATTTTTTATTTGATTTTGAAATCAGCCATGATTTCGGATTTCTTAAGTTGGATTTTACGGGTAGGCTGGGTAGCGTACAGGATTTCATGAATGACCGACCCCTCGGTCGAAATAGTGCATCGGAGTTTTTTGAGTTTGAAGAAATTGCGCATTGAGATACCGTGTTCCAGACTATAGTTGTGAACTTTATGATAGCATATTAAATTTAATCATCTTATTTGAATGAAATTTAAATTTGTAAAATAAAATTTAATTGTATTATAATTTTCAATTTCCTAGCCGCTTTGGGATTTTCCTAAATACTCTATCCACAGAATGATTTATTACGCTTTTGAAAATAATAAACATCTCCGGTAAAGTATGCCAGATAACCGATAACCAAGAGGAAATGGAGGTGGAGTACAATTCTCAGCTGTTAAAAATTGCCTTGAATACGCGTCTAAGCAAAAACAAATTTAATCTTGTCCGTACACTCTAAGAAATTACCGAAAAATTAACGGAAGCAAAACGATACCGAAAAGCGCTACTAACAGGAATTAACATGTTTATGTCTATGACTAAATAATATTAATTATTATTGAATAATTGCCATTAAATTAATGGTTTGTTGCGTAAAAATTTACGGTTACGTCTTCCCCAAAATAAACTGTTATCATGCACGCATTATTCTGAGAGAGCGGTAGCTCTCTTAGATAACACTTCATACTGCCGTTTGATTGGATGTAACTTTTTTCGTATTATGTCTACTGCTTTGAAAACGTTCGTCTGAACTAAAATATGGACCATTAATATGTGGTTAAAATTTCAAAATGATCCACTTATTGCTTTATTCTATAAAAAATAAAGTTGCTAAGGGTGGTTTTCATTTGCATAAAATTAGTGTTTTTGGTGAAAACGTTAAAATTTTCTCCTTTTTACCCATTTTGTCGCCACCGTTTTGAAATGAAATGTTTGTTTGTTACGTTTGTTTACGGTTTTATATCAAAAGAAAAACCTATTTCTAGGAACAAATTTAAGGTTTTTGAGAAAAATTAAGTTTAAGTGCTACATTTCATGTTTTTAAATCATGCTTTGACTCACGTTATTGCACCCTATATGTCATACTGTTGGAGTTACGGCGTTTTACCGTGGATAATGCCGAGAAGAATGCAACTCTTGCACTTACGCTGTTTTACACTTTACGGTCTTTGTTAACAATGACAGTTTTTATTAATATCTGTTATTTCAGTCTTCATATTAATTAAAATTGTTTAGAAACCATAAGAGATAAAAACTTTTAGGGCGTTGCACTTCCATCGGTATTCTAGCTTAGTTACCAGTTGTCGGTAATCTAACTTAATTACCACTCGTCGGTAATCTAGCATCATTACCAGTCGTCAGTAATCTAGCGTCATTATCAGTCGCCGGTAATCTAGCTTCAATACTAGTCGTCATTAAAATCTGTTATTGCGCACATTACTGCATTAACAAAGGGTATACCGGACGGACTGTGGGAATTTATTCTGACAGCCAGGCCGCCCTGAAAGCGCTGAACAGAGTTCTGTTGTACTGGGTGCCAGGGCGTAGCGGGTATTATGGCAATGAGCAAGCCGATAGTTTTGCGAAAAGAGGCGCGGAGGCCAAGCTCCTGGGGCCAGAGCCGGCCGTCCCCATCCCCTACGGGCACGTCAAACGGAGTCTGCATGAAAGGTTGACTGTCATACAAAACCAGCTCTGGCATAACATGGAGGGCCAGAGACAGACAAACCAGTTAGTCAATGGTCCCTGCAGGTCTCGTGCTAGAGTCCTAATTTCGCTCAGCAGATGGGATATTAGGCTGGCCACCGGTCTTCTGACCGGACACTGCCGGCTAAATAGGCACCTCCATCTGATGGGTTTTGCCAACGACCCTCTCTGCAGGTCTTGTCGGGAGAAGGAAGAAACATCCGCTCACGTACTTTGCGAGTGCGATTGCTTCGCCTTGCTTAGACTAGAATATTTTGATTCACACACTGAAATGACCGCATAGATTAGTTCCTTTTTTTGTTGTTGGGAGAGCTTAATTTTTAATTTATTTTCGTTCACTTCTAACTTGAACCGACTGAAAAATTCATGTTAGGGTTAACTTATTTTTTTTCTAAGTAAAACGTACTCCTTTTTTGTTACTTTTTATTTTTTATTTTATTTTACGTGAGCCGTCTTAACTCATAGGGAGCCAAGAGCGATCTGAAAAATTGGCGACTGCGAGAGTCTCTCTTCTCTTTTTTTTTCTCATTCAAAAAGCGTGGTTTAGTGCTGACCAATAATGGTCCCCTAAACCCAACGACTTTCAAAAAATTTTCTTATATGGGCATGGAGAGATCGCTGAGGCTTTACCCCTTTTCTTCACCTCTAGTGCCAAGGTGTGCATTCCGGAGGAACGCGGTGGCTCCTATCGCGGAATCTTGGCGCCAGCGATCTCTCCCCCTCCCAAAGGGACCTCGATCAAGTTTTTTTTCTTTTTCTTTTTTTACGTACAAAATTAACAAAATTATTAAGTTTTAAACCAAGTCACAACAGAAATACATCAAATACAAGAAATACAATAAGTTGCAAAACAATACATTAAATACAAAAGAAATACATTAATTACTACACAAGAAATACATTAATTACTACACAAGAAATACATTAATTACTACACAAGAAATACATTAATTACTACACAAGAAATACATTAATTAAGTTGTATAAAAACCTATAACGAAACTACAGGTTTTCACACTGCCCCGCGTAATACGTTAGTATTACCAAATTATTTTTTTTTCTTTTTTTTTAGTTAGCATTAATTTCTAGAGCGTAAAGCAACTGAATGGGACGCTTAATTACATGATTATTCGGCATTCTAACCGAACACGACCTTACTTTTCCGTCGCGCCCGTCATGTACTTCTGTCACAACACCTAACTTCCAGTAGTGTCTGGGAACTTTCTCTTCGTGAATGATCATGACGTCACCGACACTAACCTTTCCATTTTGTTTGGCAAGTTTAATGTGGTGCGCGTTTCTTAATTCTAGGAGGTATTCATCCCGCCATCTTTTCCATAGTCTCTCCATTACCGTGGAGCGATACCGATAACGCTTGGTAAATTCCGATTGAGTTTTTGGTAATTGGCTTTCTTTTACTTTTTGAGCGGGTAAGCGTGTTATTCTTTTGCCAATCAACATGTGGGATGGCGACAATGGTTCTGGCTCATTGGCATCATTGAAAACGTAACTAATAGGCCTCGAATTTATGACTGCCTCAGTCTCGATGACCACAGTTTCCATTTCCTGATAAGTCAGCAAGGCCTTTCCTAGTGTTTTTCTTAAAATACTTTTTGTTGTTTTCACCATTCTTTCGTAGAAGCCCCCTGCCCAAGGGGTTTTTTCAATAATGAATTTCCAAATGATGCCTTTATTGCCAAAATACTGTCGAACTTGATCACAATGGATGCTTTCCCAAATTTTGCACAAGTCTTTATCTGCTCTTTTAAACGTTTTTGCGTTGTCGGAGTATATGACCGAGGGTAAGCCGCGTCGCGAAATCATTCTCCTCAGTGACATTAAGAACTCATAAGTGGTTAAAGCGGGAACGAGTTCGAGATGGATAGCTCGTGTAACCGCGCATGTATACAAACAAATGTAACATTTTTCTTCTTCTTTTCCTATTTTGACAATTAGCGGGCCGGCATAATCTATACCAACCACAGCGAAGGGTTCTGACTCGACGATACGATCTTTCGGGAGTAATCCTGTTTCTTCTTGACCAGCTTTGGCGTTGGTTCGTTTGCATTTGTAGCAATTTTAGACGACGTTTCGCGCTAATTGTCTCCCAGCTATAATCCAGTAACGTTCTCGTGATTGGGTTGTAGTGGCTTGAATTCCACAGTGCATGACTTCCTCGTGACTTCTCATCATGAGAAGTTTTGAGAGTTCTTGATTTTTCTTTAATATAATTGGATGTTTTGTTTCGTAACTTAAATTTCCTTCTTCTAATCTTCCACCAACGCAGAGAACGCCATCTTCATTAAGAAAGGGTTTGAGCGAAGCGATGTCCGAACTTTTCGGCAATGGCTTCTTTTGTTTTAAATTCTTTATTTCTTGAGAAAAATCGTTTTCTTGAATGTCTTTGATAAATCTTGCTTCAGATTGCCACATTTCCTCAGCGGTAATAGGACCAACTTTTGTGTCTTTGCCCAAGCTTTTTTCTTTGAATCTGTTTATCCAAGCTACTATTCTGAAGGCTTTATTTATGGAACTGTATCTTTGAAGATCCACTACGTACTGTATTCCTCTTTTCTCGTCAATACTGATCGTCAAAACCACCTTTCTTTTCTCTGTTTCTATTTCTTCTAATTTTACATCGCTAACGCATGCAGATGGCCAGTGAGATTCTTCTTTTGCTAACCAAGTTGGGCCTCCAAACCATAGCGGATTGTCTTTCATTTCTTTGGGTTTGGCCCCTCTAGATGGAATGTCTGCCGGATTCTCGATTCCGGGGCAATGATTAACGTTTTTTGGATCAATTAGCTGCTGGATTTCTGCCACACGGTTCTGTACAAAGGGTTTCCAGTTTTTGGATGGTCCTTTCACCCAATGCAGGGCAATCATAGAGTCCGTCCACATAACCAATTTTATGTTTTCGTTAAATGTCTGTTCCACATTCGTGACCAGCCGTGCGCCTAGTAGGCATCCCATAAGTTCTAGCCTTGGGAGCGTAATTTTCTTAAGCGGCGCTACTCTTGTTTTGGAGGTAACGAAAACCACTTTTATCTTTCCTGATAATGTTACGTATCGTAAATAAACGACGGCGCTGTAAGCTTTCTGGCTCGCGTCGCTGAAACAATGAAGTTCCTTTTCATTGATGTTTTGTACTTGCTCGCTATAATAGCATCTTGGAATGGTTAAATCCTTTAATTCCTTCATTTCTTCGCACCATTGTTTAAATTGGTGACTCAAATTTTCTGGGAGGGTATCGTCCCAACCTAGTCCCCGCTCCCATAGAGCTTGAAATATGAATTTGGCCCTGATGACGAATGGTGAAAGTATTCCCACCGGGTCAAATACTTGAGCTACAGTACTAAGTACGAATCTCTTTGTGTTTTGAATTTCTTCCACAATGACAATTAGTTTATCCAAGTCAATTGACAAAGTGTCATTTTCGGGATCCCATTTTAATCCCAAGATTTTCTGTGGAGTAGGGTTCCTATCCCCTTCGAATTTCAAACCTGCATTTGAATCAGCAGGTTCTTCATCCCATTTTAATCTTAATTTTTCATCGTTAGTCTGCCACTTTCGTAGCTCCATTTTTGCTTCTTTTAAAATTGTCGATGCTTTAACGGAAAGTTCATACGCGGCTTCCGTGTTGTCTTCGCCACTAGCCAAATCGTCAACGTAAAGTTGTTCGTTTAAAATTGTGTAAACATCAGGCTCCGTCTTTTTGTACGGCTCAATGTGAAATTTCACGGTCGCTGCGAGTAGGAAAGGGCTGGCCGTTACCCCGAAGGGCACGCGCGCCATCCTGACCACCTGATATTTGTTCTTTTGAATTTCCCCCTCTTCATTTTCCACCGTCCAGAGGAATCGGACGGAATCTCTTTCTTGCGGCTGTAACGCCACCTGGAGGAAAGCCTTAGCAATGTCTGCTGTCACCGCAACTTTATGCCCGCGAAACTTGAGTATCATCTTGTTAAGATCAGGGTTGAGGTTTGGTCCTGATTCCATACAATCATTGAGGGATGGCGCTCCCTTTTCTTTGGAAGAAGCGTCAAACACCACTCTTGTTTTGGTAGTGGTACTGGACTCTCTTACCACCGCTTGGTGTGGTATGTAATAGGTTCCGACGGGTTTTATTTCTGGTTTTTCTACTATTTCCGCAATTCCTTGCTTGATTTGATCTTCGATAATGTTCTTATATTCTTGATATAATTCTGGGTTCCTGTTAAATCTTCTAACCAAGCCTTCCATTCTTTTTGTTGCTACGGCGTGATTATCTGGTAAATTGTTTTTGTTCGTGTTCCAGGGGAAGGTAACACTGTATCTTCCGTCTTCAATTTTAATTTCTCTTTTGAATTTGTCTAGTGTTTCACTAGCCGAGGGCTCTGCTTCTTGTTTTTCTTTTATTCCCATACTTTCCAAGTTCCAAAAGGATTGTAAGGTCTTTGATATTGTATTTTCGTCTAGGCTTAAGTTCATGACGTTTACCGCGTAGGTACCGACCGCAACTCGGCCAATTTGCGCAGGTCCTTGAATAACCCACCCCAGGGTTGTTTCAACAGCTACTAGCCTGGGCGTGAATCTTTCAATGCGTCCCGTTACGAATTCCCAATACACATCGCCTCCGATTAGGACCCCTGCGCTTGATTTTAAAGGCGCAGTGTCACACGTTTTATCGGCGATTTGCATGCCCCTTTTTCTCATTTCTTTTTTAATATTTTCGCAGCCTACCATAGTTACTGCTTGGCAAATGTAGGGAACTTCGATGGCGACAATTTCAATCAATTCTCCTGTTTTTCTGTATTTCTTAGTGATAATTTAACTAGTTTTCGCACTTGTTCTTTGGATCTTTTTTCCGAGAAAAGATTGAGTTCTATAGGGCATTCTCCAATTATAGGTAAGTTTAGCCGTTTTGATATTTCTTCCTCTACGAAGGACGCTTGGCTTCCTGGATCCAAGAGGCAGCGAACTTCTTCTTCATTTCCATGCTCGAGGTTTGTTGCCAAAGCATGAGCCGTTTCTAATAGGACGGCCTTAGAGCAGGTTACTAAATTTGTTTCAACGCTTAATGTTTCGCCGGAATCCTCTTGTCTTGTCGCTTGCTGTTTATTTTCTTGTTTCTTTTGACCCTTGGATTTATGGGTTTCATTTCTATCGCAGATAGCAACGTTGTGTTTTTTCCCGCAAAGCCGACACGAGTTATACGGGGAGGGACAATTTTTCGACTCGTGACCGAAAGGCGTACAAATACAGCACCGATTTGCGTCCGAAATCATTTTTTTTTCTCCTCGAGGGTGAATTGGGGGCAATAAGACGTCGCGTGCGAGTCGACACGGCAAAAAATGCAAAATATGTTTCGCATTCTGGTAGACGCGTGGAAAACCGACGCGCTTCCGTTTTGATTTTTTGGTTTATTGAAATTATTTTCAAACCTAGGTGGCCTTGGTTTATTATTGAATTTAATGGTTTTATCATACGACGATGATTCAACCCTTTGTTGACTGCTATTGTCCCCGAGAATTTCACAAGTTACTCTACTCTCAACTTCCACGCGTAAATAATCGATCAAGGCGTCAACATCAAATTCACCCGCTCTACCTCGTTCTTTAGTATACTGCAATCTTATATCTTTTGGTAAACAGCCCAAGAGTTTTGGGCATAGAAACGCACCGTTCACAGCGGTATCATGTCCTAGAGACCTTAAACTACGAATATGCGTCTCGCATGTATCATACATTTTTTTAAGACTATTTAAATCACTAGAGCTACGTACAGGTTCTAAGGTTAATAATTTTTGCATATGGGAATTAGTGACTAGTTCGTCTCTTCCAAAATTATGTTTTAATATCTTAACTGCCTCATCATAGTTCTTATCGGATGGTTTCATTCCAGACAGTTTCTGAAGGGCCTCTTTTTCTAAATATGATTTAAAGTATGTAAATATTTGTACCTTAGACAACGATGTATTAGAGTCCACTGTTGTTTCGAATAGACTCCAGAAGCCATTAAATTCAGTGACATCTCCTCCAAACTTGTTGATGATTAAAGGTGGAAGTCTCGCGTGTTGATCCGCAATGTTCAGGTTACCTTGTGGCTCTGAAGCGGTTGAATTTGCTGATGAACCAGTTACTGGTAGGGATTCCAAATTAATTCCAGCTCTTTTTAGTTTTCTTTTCACTCGAATCCTGACGTTAGCGATATCATCTTTATATTTTTCTTGAGACGTTCCTTCTGCTTTCAGTTCAGCGTCGTTATCGGGCATAACATCCAGGATTTTCGAATCCAAATCCATCAGGCTCGCTTCCTTAATCGCCAAAATTTCCAACTGGTCTTCAATATCGTCAGAGTTTAGCGGGTCGTCTAGCATTAGCGTCTCCAAGGTGTTGATTGCTGATGTGGTATTACTTCTTACTTGTTTTCTTAAAGCTTTCAGCTTCTTTAAGTCTGAAGCATTTTTTATGGCTTGCGCAATTTCTTCTGGTGAAGGTGGTACCGATTGCTGGTTAATGCCGGTCGGCGTCGCCATGTTTATTTTATTTTAAGAATTGTTTTTTTTTTAAGAATTTTTTTTTTTATTTTGAATTTTAATTTTTTTTACTTCGCGGTTCGTTAATTAATTAATTTAATTAATCACTTTTGTCCCGGGTTTCGGCACCATGAAATGACCGCATAGATTAGTTCCTTTTTTTGTTGTTGGGAGAGCTTAATTTTTAATTTATTTTCTTTCACTTCTAACTTGAACCGACTGAAAAATTCATGTTAGGGTTAACTTAATTTTTTTCTAAGTAAAACGTACTCCTTTTTTGTTACTTTTTATTTTTTATTTTATTTTACGTGAGCCGTCTTAACTCATAGGGAGCCAAGAGCGATCTGAAAAATTGGCGACTGCGAGAGTCTCTCTTGTCTTTTTTTTTCTCATCAAAAAGCGTGGTTTAGTGCTGACCAATAATGGTCCCCTAAACCCAACGACTTTCAAAAAATTTCCTTATATGGGCATGGAGAGATCGCTGAGGCTTTACCCCTTTTTACCTCTCCGAGTGACGTATGTCACGGAGAGGTTCTGTAACGATCGTGTCTGTCTGTCTGTCTGTCTGTCTGTCTGTCTGTCTGTCTGTCTGTCTGTCTGTCTGTCTGTGTGTCTGTCTGTCTGTTGTTACACCCACGTGACCGCGTTCGCAGTTTCCAAATCGGAGCAAACGTGTTCGCCATTTCCGAACTGCTTTCACAGTCACGGAAATGGCTCCTCTACTTGAGTTCTCACACCACCATATTCTGGTCTTTGTCCATCCCACACGGACACCAGTCTGTACTTACTGGCTTCTAATCACCACCATCTTTTGACCTTCGTCCATCCCACATGGACACCAGTCTGTACATACTGGCTTCTAATCACCACCATCTTCTGGTCTTCGTCCATTCCACTTGGACGCCAGTCTGTACATTCTGGCTTCTAAACACCACCATCTACTGGTCTTCCGTCTATTCCACATAGACACCAATCTGTCTCATTGGCATCTACTCCATTATCATCGTTTGGTTTTAGGATATACGCGGCGATCAGCTAGGGTTACGAGAAACGTCTAGCCTCCCTAAGGTGGGATCGCCACCAAAGGTTTTCGCAATTGCGCTTTTTCCTTACTATTATAATGGAAACGAATCGTATATATACCCCAAAATTTGAAGAAAGCGGGCAAGAGGGGTAACCTTCACGTTAAACGTCAATATTAGCAAAGTTTGAGATGATAATAGGTATAACTTTATTTTAAACGAT
Source organism: Phalangium opilio (assembly GCF_054372755.1). Lineage (NCBI taxonomy): Eukaryota > Metazoa > Arthropoda > Arachnida > Opiliones > Phalangiidae > Phalangium > Phalangium opilio. Next base: position 1,631,373 of record NW_028324237.1, on the reverse strand, counting down.
TTAACTATTATTAATGTTAATTATTGAAGATTAAAATAATTAAAAATAATTATATTTATTTAAATATTAAAGATAATCTTGTTTCTCAACTCAAAATTAATACGGAAAGAGTTAAAAAGCAGTCTATGTTTTTGTCTGTGTGTGTCCGTCCATTGTTACACTAGTGCGTCGCGTTAGCAGTTAGCCTTGTGTTGATGTGTTAAGAAATCATACAGAACCTTAATATTCCCTTTTTCCATAATATAAAGTGAATATGTGGAAGTATTTTTCGTAATTATGATGCATTTAGTACTTTTGTAGCTTTAAAGCTCTGTTTCATTTTGATATTCCAAAGATTTTTTTTAATATTGTTATTTGAAATGGCTGTTTATATATTACTTAAGCTATACTACATCTGTATATAGAATAATCCTTGGTTTAGCGATTTCATGAAGAAAACTAAGACCTAGACTCCGGCGGGTAAAATAAGTATCATCCGTTTTAGGCTTAGTGAAACGAAGAGTAAATAATTGAGGCCTGAGGTGAAGTAAACTTTGGGCTTTGATTTTCGTGTCTGAAATGAAGAGGCATCAACGGATCAGAGTTGTGAATGTAGCTATCAGAATATACGGTAAACAGCTGAAGCGCAGACTTCATTTCCTGATCTTTTCCCCATTGACTGATATCCATGTGTCCAAGATTTATCCTTATTGGATGTAAAATGTCGTCTGCTTTACTGTATTATTCGCTATGCTTGGAATACTGCTTCAATATTTCGAAAATTTTTACTTCAAAAAAGAGAAATAATTCCATATCTAGGTAAATAAGTTTGTAGTAGTAGACCTCTTGACTCGGAGAGGTAATATTTTGGTTTTCCCAACTTGTCTTCACCTCTAGTGCCAAGGTGTGCATTCCGGAGGAACGCGGTGGCTCCTATCGCGGAATCTTGGCGCCAGCGATCTCTCCCCCTCCCAAAGGGACCTCGATCAAGTTTTTTTCTTTTTCTTTTTTTACGTACAAAATTAACAAAATTATTAAGTTTTAAACCAAGTCACAACAGAAATACATCAAATACAAGAAATACAATAAGTTGCACACTGTGGAACCCTCGCGGGTCTCCTCTATTACGGTGGAGCGAATTCTTTGCTACGCTGTGGCTACGGGTCTATTCAAGGCCTGAATACGAGGGCGCACAATATGCCTATGGCATCGGTGGTAGGGCGCGAGCCCCCTTCTTATTAATAATAATATAATATTGCATAACGGCTTTCACAAAATGGTTATTTGTAAAATATTTTCCCAAGTTATTTCTATTGAAAAATTTCTTGTTTTTCGTCAAAGTGTCTTAAAATGTTTATGGAAATGAAAACAAGCCTTAGCAATTTTACATTTTATAAAATGAAATTTTAACCACATATTGAGGGCCTGAACTGTAGTTCAGTAGAATTTTTCAAAACAATACAATAGAGAAATAATTAAAAAACCTCCCTTTTACATTAAAGTCAGTGTGAAGTCTTATCGTAATTAAGATAGATTACCGATCACAGGTAATTAAGCTAGATTACCGATTACATGTAATTAAGCTATATTACCGATTACAGGTAATTATGTTAGATTACCGATTACAGGTAATTATGTTAGATTACCAATTACAGGTAATTATGTTAGATTACCGATTACAGGTTATTAAACTGGATTACCGATTACATGTAGTTAAGCTACATTACTGATTACAGTTACTGAAACTATATTATCGATAAGAACTAATTAATTATATTAAAAAATTCTTATCTTAGTTTTTTCAACAAAATTCCATTTGCGAAAATATTTTAGAACATTATTTACCCTAGTATTTTAGCTCTAGAAAAAGATATCTTCAAGAATACTACGTTTTACCAGGAGTTCATAATAGCCCGAACAACGAAACTGGTTAAAAAGCCCGTAACAACAAAGTTTCGCCGTAAAGCTCAGCGGATTCATACACCGCTTAACTCCCAAAGAAATAGTTACCCCATTTTTAGCGCCCACGCGCATTAACTTACACACTTCTGGTTTAGCACTATTTTTATCTTGTGATTTTGGGAGCGAAAATGGCTCACGTCTGCTTCTGTCGGAATGGTGTAAATTAAGCCTTGGCTAAGAAGTTGGCTTTTAGTCGGGGTTTCTAGTTTTCTACAAAACATTTAAACGATCGTCAATGATGTTTTGTTGTGATATGTGTGAGTGAGAATTCCGTGGTTAAATTAAAACGGTTTGGACAAATTTATTCCCAGTATCTTTAATATAAGAATTGCAACGTGTTTCTACGTCCACCATATCGCCATTTTTCTTTTCGACGGAGGTACCAGCCAACGGAAGTTTTGGAACGAAAACCAAGGAGCATAGATACCACTACGATATACTGTAAGGTTGTATGTCTATAAACAGGCTAATCCATTCTATGCGCAACGACAGAATCTTGTTGTTCGCGATTTTTACCATTAGCTCTATGGCCAGTTTCATACTTCCCCCCGAAGGGGGGTTATTATGAACTCCTGGTTTTACTTTCGACTGACATGGTCTTTAAGAAGGTTCAAATACTCGCATATCTTAAAGAATTAAGATTTATGAGTTTAATTTTGTTTTAAATGGGAAATATTGCGAAGCGGAAAGTAACATAGGCAGTGTGAATGTGATGTAAATATTTGTGTCGAAAATATCTGTAGATTGATCGTGATCTTTTGAGAGATTTACATTACGTAAATTTTGGAAACTTCGAAAACTTTCAAATTAACGAACTTTTTTTTTGATACGGTTTTTACTTTATCAGCTATTACCATTTTTCTATCAATTTTATCCCCCTTATAATTGATGTTTAATAATCATGTGTTCAAAAGTAAAAATTTAATATCTGAAGCTTCAGGCAATTAATTTTCTATACTTATCTCATGCTTTTTCCCGTCTTTGTCTACAAAGACATTTTTTATTAATTTATAAAGACCATGTTGCTGTTATTTATTATAGTTGTCGTTGACCCATTAATCGGTTGTTGTAATCAGTTTTTAGCTACGAGTGTGAAAGACATTTCAGATTATGATCTGCGAGTGTGTATGTTTGTGGTTTGTGTGTGGATGATGGATAGACGAGAAGACGTTTTTAGCTAGGCGTGGTAAGAACTTAAAGTACCCCAAAATGTTGGGTAATCTGGAATATTACCTTAGCGAAAGAAAAAAACACGAATAATGTGCTACATTAGCACATACGAAACTAACACGCCCTCCCTACCCTGAAACACACGTGGCTAATACGGAAATTGTATTTTCGTGACTTGTATTCATAAAGGTGTCTATTTTATCCTCACCAAGAAGAGATTTATATAAGAAGACCTAAGTCGCGAGATATTTTGCGCTTCTACTCTTACGCCGGTGTTAGTGGACAAGTAAACCCCACCCCTTTCCTATTGGATCCCTTGGGGATAGGTCATACAGACGCAAATGACGTATTGCGACTAGAGAAAAAACAAACCTCTAGCAAAGAAAACAGAAAACGGAGGCTGCCCGCGGTTCTGAAACGGTACGACAGTTGTTTTTAATTGCCATGAACAAGTTAGTTAAAGGTTTTGAACCTAACTTGATAGATTTTGAATATGTGTCTCTACGTGAAAATGGTTGTTTCTATAATTATTTCTAAATCAAATTAAGAGTACTACACTTATGAAGTCGTGAGTTCCAGAAACCAAACCAAGGCTTAACAAAAAGGTAAAATAGATGAACCTAACTTGATAGATTTTGAATATGTGTCTCTACGTGAAAATGGTTCTTTCTATAATTATTTCTAAATCAAATTAAGTGTACTACACTTATGAAGTCGTGAGTTCCAAAAACCAAACCAAGGCTTAACAAAAAGGTAAAATAGATAGATTTTGGAAAACATAGAATAAGATAAAATATTAAGTCCCGTCTCCGTTTCCACCCTCCCCCACCCTTGAAATGGGGATTGTCGACTATCAGGCGCGCACCGCACGTTATATTAGGCCTTCTTATATAAATTCCTTCTTGTCCTCACTTGGAAATAAATTTCAACGTTATCTCTATGGGAAAATTTAATCTTTCTCTCCAAAAAGTTGGATTAATTTTATGGATTCTAAAACCACCCTTAGCAAACTTAATTTTCGATTAAATTTGTTCAAGGTTCATAGTTTGGTACTCCTGCTTGGTTTTGCTCTTGGTGTTATAAAAGACGCTTTCCTAATTGAGTTTATATTTTAAGGTACATACACGTGAAATATAAAGACTCATACGGCCCTGCCGATTTGGTATGTAACTATAAATGAAACATTTTAGCCGTAAGTTTGAAATAAATGCCCCACCCTCGGTTTCATTGTGTACCATTCAAGTTGCCAAGCAGATCTATTCCACACAGGAGAGGAAAATTTGAAAATTGGCGCAACTCGTTCTGCGCAGTCTGTCTTTAACTTCTGGCAAATGCTACGATAAAATGTAACCAGAGCGCGCTATCGATATCGAGATTGCAGCGAGCCAAAGAAAATATACGCTCCAGGAATGGAAGGTATGTCTGGGGGTTGGGTTGACCAAGGAACTTCCGGTCTATGCAATTTCAATGTAGCCGGAAATACCTCGGTCAACCGAGCCCGCCTTTGGAGCGTACTAGGAGGGGCCAGACAAAAATTTACACTAGAGGAAGCTACACTTTCCATTCCTCGGGCGTGTATCTTCTTTGAGCGAGCATTACCTTCCATAATGCGCTAACGCCTTGACTAAAAACTTAGCGCTCAAATATTGTACTTATGCCGGAATTAAAAAATTATGTTCTCACTTCGTTGATCGATTAAGCTTTAAAAAGGGCTTGAAGGGTTGAAGAGAGAACTTAAAAGCGAGTTCCACCGACTGCACTAGAGCACTCTGGGAAACACTCGCCCCAAAACACTGACCCCAAAAACTGCCAGAGAATTGATCTTTCTTGCTCTGAAATGTTCGACCGAGAGACGGTCCTTGAGTGCTTTTACGTTCTTTTATATTAGTTAGGCTCCCATACAAACTCTTTTTCACATACAAATTTCCAGAATGCGGACTTGACAGCAATGCCAATCAGTTACGAACTTTCAATGCGAGATAGTAAGTTGTCAACATTGACAGTGCCATTCATGTACGTCCATCAAAGATAACTGTCTGTCAAAAATATGACGTTCAACGCTTCTCCAGTTGGAGCCTTCGACGATTTAAAAACTATTTCCATTGGTGTAAGTATAGATATGCGAGTAATTACCGTCAAGTTTACAATGGTAATTCACCGGTGCATTACGCAAATTACCACGGTAATAAGTGTGATGTAGTTTAAAATAACATATGGTAATTTTTGTTATTCCATATTTTTAATCGCTAACTTACAGGTAAATTTTGATAGGTGTGGTTATGTAACCGGACCTTGCTTTGCGCTGATGTGGGTGTGTTTGTGTGTGTTTGTGGCCGAGGTACGCCATGAACAAGTGTGGCTAGATACCGATTAAGCAAAGTATAAATAACTAAACTCGTTGTACATCTTAACTTCAAATGCTTTAATACAAATAATGATATAGTTACACGAATGGTTTAGACAATGTTCCCGACATAGTTACTCGTAGCCTACTGGCTCTGCAAGTGTAATAATGTTCTCTACTCAACTCTACGTTATATGGCGCCATCTAGCTAGGGCTATAAAACAAAGAATTTCGATAAAAAAGGACATTGGGGCTTTTGTTTGCGTTTGTGTGAAGGCTGGGTTGCTGTTTACGATCTGCGAGTGTGTATGTTTGTGGTTTGTCTGTGGATGTTGGGTTGACGAAAACACCTTTCTAGCTAGGCGTTTAAAGACCTTAATGTACCCCAATCGAATATTACCTAAAGTGTTATCAGACATTCGGTGTAACATGATTACACCGCGATATTGAAATCGTTCCCTTCATGTAAGCTATGACCAAACGTAACGTAAAAATTAGAGTTACGAAATGTCAAACTACTCCAACCAATCAGATTACAATTCGGGCAAATATTTTCCTTCAGTTCCAAATTATCTGCAGTTCGTGTAAAATCTTTCTTTCAAAATAATGATGTAGAATGGAGTGTATATAAAATATGTAGAATTGGGTCTTCGTGTATATCTTTAAGTATGTGAAGCGTATCCAAGGTCTCTGTTGTTAGAGGCGGTGATGATAAGGTTAGGCCTTTTGCTTGAGAGCCATCTATTTTTCGCAAAGTAATTCATAATCGTTGCTTCTCTGAAAACACTTTTCCAGATTTGGACCGGGTTGCTTTGCGTCATGGGAGTCTTAACGATGATTGACATCGTACACAAGCGAGTCAAGGGAATTCCAGGATCAATGATGTCCTTCGTTGTTCAGAAACAATTTCTTTATTTCGGAGCTATTTTGGGAAAAGGTAGAGTCTCCAGAGTCGATTAACGATTATTTATAAACAAAGTTGTGGATATAATAAGATTTAAAAAGCAAGTTCCGAGAACAACTTTCGAGTATGGATAAAGATAACAAGACGTTGACAATGTAGAGTAATGCCGAGTTCTAAAAAATCCGTCCTTAATACTTTAAAGCTACTATTAAACGCGCAATAGCCAAGGTAGTGAAATTAAACTTTTTCGAATTTCCCTGAAGTATGAATGCGGTCCAGAAATTTCAAACACGTTTGCTTTGATTTGCAATCCGCGAACGCGCTCCCCTTGGACACAGACACACCCACAAGTCCAGTACAGTGAAGTAAATGAAAAGTGCCTTCAACCAATCATTTTTTCTATTGGTTTGTGTTGGTGAAGGCTTCAACATTCCTTCGTCACTGACGATTCGCTTCAGCGTGGGAGTTTATCTCTTGATAGTAGTGGTTTTCGTCAATTTGTTCAACGGAGTCTTGAAAGCCAATTTCTCATCTCAGAGGAAAGAAAACATTAACGGAATTCCGGATTTATTGAAAGTACCCGACGTCAAAGTTATCATTTCTGAAACTATAGAAGACACTGTTAAACAATCGGTTGATATTTTTAAATATTTAATCTCATTTCCAAAGTCCATTAATAAAATTTCAATCCCCTCAGACTGACGATGACATGAAAACTCTCTGGCATCAGCGAGCAAAAAGCATTGAATCGGGAGACTTACAGTCAGGAAAGAAAATATGGTTTGGAGATTTACCTATTTTACAGTTGGTCTTGTTAATGCACCTCGATGAGACAAAGCTGAAACTATTGCATCTTCATCTTGGTTCGGCCAAGTACTTGGAACAACTGCTTTTGCTCCCAGTTCGTAATGAAACAATGAATCCGAAAGCTCTAAAGTACATCAACCAAAGGTTCGTTAACTTTCTTAATGCAAGAATAGCCTGCGTTTTCATGTTTCTCCTTCGCACATTGACGATGATCTTTAACACGAAACGTAGTTAGTTCGGGTCTTCTTCAATAATTCTATACCATTACTGGCAATCACGTACATTGACTTAAAACGCTGGATAGCTGCTAATTATTATACAACTACTCTCGAGCACATAATGGCGAATTCAGGAGTTCCGAATCGCGTTACGTTATTGCTCGTGGAACCGATGCGTAGTATAATGGCAATTTCTAGCAGTTCCACTTCCAACTGCCGATTGATCCCAGGCCATAGACCATTTTCATAGCACCGATTAAATTTGACACCGCTAAATCAATCAATTGCTCGTTAGGTAATCCGCTGTCAACAAAGTTCAAATGAGAAGCGTGCAAATCACGAAACAGGCTTAAAATTACGGCTTTTGTTAAATGTTCATATCGCTAAAAGGCCGTGAAATCCACGCGAATTTACTTAATGACTCGAGTAATTTAATCGAAATCGGCATAATTATCGCATGGATAAAGAATGCGCGTGAGGAATTTTTTATTCACGCTATAGGATAGGCAACTCCCTATATTTAACGACAGCTTATTCTGTATATACTCTGTTACAGCATCGGATGTCAGCACGCGTAAAGCTAGGTCTCCATGTAACGTAGCTTTGTACGTGCTGTCAAGAGACGAAAAATTTCAGGATCTTCAGGTTTTAAAATATACGCGAATTTTTTTAGCTCGAGTGCACGGACCTCTAGGCCTTAGTTTCAAATACGTTTGAAATTGCCTACCGCCTACTACACCTATTTGAAACTAAGTCCTGGAGGCCCGTGCACTCGAGCTAAAAAACTCAAGGATATTGTAAATCCTGAAGATCCTCAAGTTTTTTGGTCACTCGTCAGCACACGCAAAGCCACGTTACATAGAGGCCTAGCTTTACGCGTGCTAACACTCGATGGTGTAACAGAGTATATACAGAATAAGCTGTCGTCGGAGATAGGGAGTTGCCTATCCTGTAGAGTTAAAAGAAATTCCTCACGCGCATTTTTTATCCATGATTATTGTCTACTCTTCATTGTGTCACTTGCAATTATGGAGAATATCATTTTTCAAGTCCCGGCCAAAAGTGTCTTGTGTACCTTGATACTATCAAAAAAAGTCAGCATTAATCACGCGGACAAATATTGCAACCTGATTTTAGTTACTGAATTGAAAAATTAAATTGTCTCACCATTTCATGATTGCAGATTGCGGTCTCTCTTGGAAACCAGCCAAATCACAGCATTTGACCACTTGTTCGAGAGAGACTTTCACGTCGAGTTGGAAGCTCAACATTTGACGGCTGAGAATGAAGTCCACGTACTCGGGTTCAAGGACATTGAAGCCAAGTTCCGATTGTGGGCGGCAATGCTTGGAGTCGCTTTTTTCGTCTTCACCGTCGAGATACTGACAGGATTCCAGTTTCGAGAGCCACTGAACATCACTAGGATGAAACGAAGATTGTAGAAATGAAACCCCTTGTAACAGAACTTTAAACCGGAAACTGATTTAAAACGATGCTGATCTGAACAAACACATCACTAAGAGTCGGTTCAGACTAGATTTGCACGAAGCATTGGTGTCGTCTTCATTGTTAAGTCAAACATGCAAAATAAAACATTTGAGGAAGCTTTAGCATACACAATAGCAGACGACTGTAACCGCGAACTAGCACAAGGCCTACTTTAGGGAGTGAATAAGCCTAATATAGCTACGCCGATTCAACGGCCAATCATGGCGAAACTCTGATGCCTCGCGACTTTTGGCCACTTTCAAACTTTCCCCTCATCCACTTTTGGTGATACTAAGTTATTTTATTTCTTGTTGTTGTTCGAGGATGAAACCAAGTTTATTTAAATAAGTGACACTTGGAAATGACCATAAGCTAAAGTAACTATAATGACGTGTAAATAGCTAACGCAATCTTTGACAACGACTCAACTAACCAAAGTACTATTTCAAACAAAATAGAAGTTCTTGCAATAATTGTAACCGTAAACAAATTCTGTCAGCGAATGAAACTAGGCCTAGTCTTTTTCTAAATTTTTAAAAATAAGCATGATCTTGTGCTAGTGCGTTCCAATTAGGAAATCCAAAGTTAATAGTATATACTACTAAAATTACTTAGAATATTGGAATTAATAATATTTTTGTAAAAACGCGATGACTCTTAAAACGAAAATACGCGAAAGAATATTTAAAATACTACATACATATTTATTGATGTATTCTAAGAAATAAATGAAAAATAAAACTTTACTAAACGTATTTGTGGGAAAATAAATGATTACTAAATGTATTTGTGGAAAATCAAATAATTACTAAATGTATTTGTTGGAAATTAAATAATTACTAAATGTATTTGTGGGAAAATAAATAATTACTAAATGTATTTGTGGGAAAATAAATAATTACTAAATGTATTTGTGGGAAAATAAATAATTACTTAATTTATAATTAGTAACATAATTTTTACCTCTCCGAGTGACGATGACGTCAAGGATAGGTATTACAATGGACTTGCCTGAGTGTGTGTCTGTCACTGCTTTCACAGTTGGCAAATCGGAGCAAAAGTGTTCGCAATTTCCGGCCAGCGTTCGCAGTACACAGAAATTCCGAAAACTTAACTTCATTGCTATCCATTACACCATCATCTGCTGACTAACCGCCAATTCTTTCACTCATTACCCTCAGTATTTATTGGCTTATAACAACAAACCATGCACTAGTCTTTTGCATATATCACATATACACCAATCTATCCTTATTGGCTGCTAACAACCACCATCTACTGGTCTGTCGTCTATACTATATGTAACATTGGCTTCTAACACCACCATCTACTTATCTTTCGTCTATACCACATAGACACAAATCTGTAACATTGGCTTCTAACACCACCATCAACTGGTCTTTCGTCTATACCACATAGACACCAATCTGCAACCATCTACTACACCATCATCGTTAGTCTTAAGATGAACGGCGCGAGCGGCTAGGGTTATGAGACACGTCTAGCCTCACAATAGCAGGTCTTCCACCAAAGGTTCACGTAATTGCACATTTTCTTATTCCTTGATGTGAATCAATCGCCTTATATACCCTAAATTTAAAAAAGTTCTGAAATAGGTGTTCCCTAGAAGTCAAACGTTAAAAGTAGCTATGTTTAAAATTATTTTAGGAATAAAGTTTCTTAAATCGACTTAACAATAGTTAATGTAAAGTACTGACTATAAAAATAATTAATATCAGCTATATTTATTTAATTATTTTAGATAAACTTCTCTCTTTAAAGTGACACAAGTGAGAGTTAATATAGAACGAGTAATGAAGATTGCATCTGAATCGAACACTATAAGCGTATCAAAGTTAATATAAAGCGAGTAGGATGAAAAGATCTCTTACAAAACGAAAACAATTTCTTTTTGCAGAATTCTAAATGAAAATATTTTAAATATGTTTCGGCATTACGATCTTTTAGCAGTTGTGTAGCTATAAAGCTCTGTCTCATATCAATATTCCACGAACATCTTTCGATATTAATATTTCAAAGGTGTTAAGTTTTTAATCCGCTTTACTACATTTATATATAGCGTAAACGCAATCTTAAACCCCACTAAATAATATGGATATTAATACTTTATGTTTCCATAGGTGTTGTTACGATTTGTTCTATGAATTAAGGTACCAAATTGGCCTTCTTTCGTGTCATTTTTTAGAAGTTCTTCACGGTTTAGAGTGAGCCTTTAAAGGAATTATTGTGGTTATGTAGTAAAAGATTTGACACTGTAATCTTTTCAAAAGCACTTGGCAAAATGTCGCCAAATTTTTGATATTTATTTCTGGTTTTTCTCATTGGCTGATTGACCTCTGTTTAAAAAGTAATATTTTTATTGAAAATGATAGCCCTCGTCTCGGCTCGAAGAGGTTTATTTTGGTCTCCCAATTTGTTCAATATTAATATGAACTTATTAGCACATTTCACCCTTAACTGTATTAATTGTTAGTCATGTAATTTAGCAATATTTAGCACTTTTCCATCAAAGTATCGAAGACAGGACGTTTAGATTTTTGCAAATTGCATTTATCTTACCATAAACATGATTTATTACAGTTTTACAAAGATGTCATTCACATTTCCGTTCGCTCATCTTTGTTACTTATCATCGTGATGTTATCCGTTTTTAGTCTGGTGCAAAATCTCAAGTCTGACGGCAATTATCATCTCATTTATCAGGGGAAATAATGAAACTGACCACCGGCCGAGGTTTCAACCCTGTATAGAAATAAAATATGCTATATTGAACCCAATACGGGCAATATGTAAGAAGATACATTAGTTGATCTAAGAGTAGCAACCATAGATTTTCGCGTTCTAGAACTTCAACAGAATCATTGTGAGTGTTGTTATTAAGCTTCAGGGGGTAGTTGTAGCAGGGAGGGGTCGTAATGGGAATTCGTGACGGAGAATAAAAAGATATAACCTGCTTTGGGACCTAACTAAACTAATAAGTCTATAATATATAGCGTCGATTTTGACAGAATAACAGGAAACTTTGGGAACTCACGACGAAGACAATAGCTATAACTAGCTTTTAGACCAAACTACATTTTTAAATGGATAGGAAGCTCTGACTCTAATTGGGTTTAGCAAGTTTTTGAGCTAAACACGAATACCAAAAGTCATTATTACCAAACAAATATTAAAATTGACATTCTTTGCGGATTTTTAAGGAGAGCTTTGAACTAAAGCTGCTCTATTCTAATTAGATATGTTTCGGTTTCAACATTCTCAACTCTTTCTTATTCAAGTATTATAAAAACAAGACGGCCCAAGGGCTCGTAATAGTACCCATATCGTACGAGTGAATAGCCCCTCTATACCCTACCCTAACGAGTGGATAACCCCTCTATACCTTACCCCAATGAGTGAATAGCGCTTTCTTTTTCAATGCTTAAATGATTTACCGTGCATAAAATCAGAGTGAATAGCCCCTCGATTCCCTACTCTAAACAGTGATTAAATTATAACCGTATAAATTTACTTATGCTGTAATTCTAATATTCCGGCGAATCGAAGAACAGATAGTTTTTAGTGATAATCCCCTCGACGAGTATACAACATAGACTTATGCCGATGCACACTTATCGCATCTTATAAATTTCTAACAAGGACTTATGCCCAGAAAACTTTTGAAAGAGAAAGTTTAGTTATAGTGATTACCTATTTTAGTGATTATCCCCTCGAATTACCTTTAGCAATGCTAAAATGATCAAACGCACAACGCTCATTTAACACTATGTTAGCTCTATCTAAACCCACATTTGAATTAACCGCCAAAACGTTCCAGTCAAACATAACATAGATGGCGATAGCTACCGAAAGAGAAAGAAATACATGGGGAGCGCGGTAGGAAACGGGGAAAATCGTTATCTATTTAATTAGCACATAAATAAAAAGGAAATAAAAATAAAAACCCCAAACATTTAAATTCATAAGTATCCGACCCCACAGATAAAAATTCAAAAGTATCCGACCCCACAGATTAAGAGGTACCCCACCCCACATCACTCCGACATTTTAGAGATAAAACTTAAGGATAAAAACTAGGAGTTTCCATCAAGTCTCTATGGCTCAGTAGTAGAATGTCTGTCTACTGCGTGAGCGATCCGGGTTTGGTTCCCGGCTGCGACATGAAAAAATTTTAATTAAAATTAAATCTTTAATCGAGCCCAGTTACCCCTATTGGTGGGTTGTGGTAATATAAAGTTCCTTTTTAGCTAAAATCTAACGATGACGAAGCGACAACCCCGGCCACTACTACTACTACTACGGACGACGGCTCGGGTCAAACTAAGAGCCTCATCGTATACTACGATGTGGCTAAAAACTGAATTGAACTGAGGTGAGCTATATCTGTACTAAAAGCGACTGCTTATATGACGATAGTCGCGCTATTCGTAAAACGCAAGCTAGTACGCAAACATGGATTATAATAGAAAAAGAACTATAGCGTTATTGGGAATTGCTATAATACAAAACCAGGAAAGAAAGAAAACACGAAACAAGAGAAGAATGTGGGTGAGAAAATGGATACAAGAAGAAACGATAGGGGAGCCTACCACTGTTTGGTGAATGAGCTAAGGCTTGAGGATCGGGAAGAATATAGGGGCTATCTTCGGATGTCTCCAGAGACCTTTAATTACATTTTAAACGGCATAAAAATAAGAATTCAAAAGCAGGAAACCTTGTTTAGAGATTCAATTTCCCCAGAAGAAAGGCTAGCCTTAACTCTTCGTTTCTTGCAACTGGTATGTTCATTTCATTATTGTATTTTTAACCAATTTTCAACGCTTAATGTCTGAAAAATACCGCATTGTTAACAGGAGAATCTATGCATTCAATGAGATTCCAATACCGCATTGGCCTCAGTACGATTCACAAAAAAAAATTATGAAAGATGTGATGCAATACATGAAGTTTTATCACCAAGGTAATGAAAATAACATAAATATTATAGTTTATGTAAAATATTTTGTTCTTTACAGGCATTCGTTTTCCGAAGCCCACACTAGACTGGCTTGATGTGTCGAAGAAATTCAAAACTGATTGGCAGTTTGATCACTGCATAGGAGCCCTTGACGGAAAACATGTTGAAATTGTTGCACCACCAAATTCAGGATCATTTTTTTATAACTACAAAGGGTCATTTAGTATAGTTCTTCTAGCCCTTGTTGACGCTGATGCTAAAGTAACAAATTGCAGAACGTATGCTCATTTCTGTTCTAAACACTATTTTTTCAGGCTGTTTTTGTGGACGTTGGCACTAACCGGCGCTGTCACGATAGTTCCACCTTTAACAATTCAAAAGTAAATGAGTGCTAATAAATGACGCTGAAAAATTACCAAAGGCTGAACCCCTACCTGGCCGACAGAAGCCGATTCCTTATGTCATTGTAGGGGCTTTCACGCTCAAACCTAATTTGATGAGACCATTTTCCAAAAATGAGCTAACGTTCCGAAAGAGGGTATTTAATTACCGGTAGGTTTTAATGTTCAACCATCGCTCTCATTATTATTGAACTTGTTTTTCTAGCCTTTCAAGAGCCAAGAGAATTTCAGAAAATTTCATTTGTATTTTAGCGAGTCGGTTCCGTGTAATTTTAAAATCGATTCAAGGTTACCCGGAAAATGTTGATAAAATAGTGTTATGTATTAGTACACTCCATAACATCTTGAGGGAGCAAGCGATTACAGAAACAGAGAAGAATGGAAAAGATAACAGATGTGATGATGATAGCGAAGATGATGTGGAAAACAACCAACAAGAACGAAACAAAAATGATGCGCCACTAATGAGGCCTCAAGGCTGTCGAGCGTCACAAGCTGCGAAAGACATAAGAGATGAACTGATGGGCTATTTTTGTAATGAAGGAGTTTATGAAAAGCAGTGGCAAAGATTATATAATTATTAATGAGTTTCGATTTCCATTTGTGAACTTAAAAAATGAACTAGATAGATATAGTGAAATTAAACGCCCTTTTTTATTTATCAGAATTTGCTATATGTTTTTTCTCAAAAATAATTTTCATAAATTCAAGCTTCATTTCATCGGAATCCTTTGGTTCCAGCATCCTTAATTGAGAAGCAATGAATCTTCCAAATAATTCATGTTCATCCAAATTTTCATTTTGCTTACAAACTGGAGTTTTTAGGAATCCTAGCGCTTCTTCTAAAAATTCATCGCACAGTGTATTATTTGATTTTCGTTTTTTTTTTGGTTTTTCCCATTTGTTGGAATTTTTAATGCCTCGCTTTTACTACTGCATGACGCATCTTTACTCGAATCTGATGTTATTAGTGGTTCTTTACTGGAACCTGATGTTGATGGGGAAACTTTTTCGACTGGACATTCATTCATTGAATCATGGTCTGGCTCTACAATTTCATCCACATGGAAACTAAAACTTTGCATGGAATAGTCTTCCCCATCATTTAATTTCTGTGGCTAATAAATACAATAAAATGGTTAGGTAACAAGTTTACAGCCGCAGTTGGTTAATGAATTTAAAATCAAACAACAAAAACCTACATTATGTTCACATGTTTTGCATACTTAAGTTCATAGAGTTTAACACAATATAATTACTTCCACTGTTTGTTTTAAATTCATTATGCACTCAAAGTAATTCTTACGATAATGACCTCGGTTTGTAATACTGATATATCCAGATTTGTTCGCCCTTTCCTTGGTTGCAAAGAACTTTTTAAAAATCCAAGATCTGGATAGTATTCCCACTTTGGGGAATATACATCATCAATTCCGGCTCCACTAGTTTTGGACTGGGATACTTTTGTAAATTCTCTTAAAAAATACGTTCTAAGATTCTCCCATCGAGATTTTGATTCTGTTACTGAAGTAAAAAGAAAAACAATTACAATGGCAAAGGCTGAAAACAAAGAATGGGCATCATACCTGTACAGCCAATATGAACAGAAATGTCTTTAAACACTTTATCACGGAGGCTTTTTTTTTTATAATTCTCATGCTTGGAGTTGTAGATAAATTCATTTTCCTTCACAAGGTCAATTAATTGACGAGAATTCGTCGAATGCCAATTGTACCTCTATTCAATAATTCAACTTGTTGAGAACCAATACACTCTGTACTATTTCTACTTTTTTGCTGCCATTAAAACCTAGAAATTCTATCTCAAATCGTTAAGCCTCGAGACTAGCAGCGATCGACTTGAAAGCTCACTTTAAAATTTAAAGTTTCAATTATTAAAATTTTCGCATTTAAAACATGGCCTTATCACAATTGATAATAATGGTGGTGGGAAGTTTCGAATTTTCCTTAACGTCATGCATCACGTGAACTTTTGGAAGATAATTATTGGCTGAATGATTCTCAAAACTTTAGTCCGCCTGATTCCAATCGCCCACCTACCCGATTGAAATCTAGTTACATCAGTCAGTAAAGTCAAGTCGCTCACAACATTCACACTGCCTGATTTATTTGGCCGACTAGCCAGACAAACTTTGTCAGCTGACCAAAATTGGGTAGTGTGAACGGGGCATAATGACTGTTAGTCCTGATTACTCACATCCCCTCTAGCAGGCAGTTAAAAATATTTTTATTATAGAAATTAATGAATATATTTCTTCAAAACATGAGTATTTGCGCGAGCGATTTGCCCTGATTCGTAAAAATATTTTTACATACAAAACGTACAACATACATCAATTACAATCTGATTACCAAATTCCCTCATTTTGATTTTTCAATAAACCACACTGAACGATTTTTCTTGCTCACCGTTTCAACTCCATTCCTACGCTGACGGATAACGCGGCGCATTGTTCCTCGAACGCTATGCAGCGATGTAGGTGGGCGTGATAGGGCAAACTTGGGTTATAAACTTTTGGACTTTGCTCTCTTTAACGACCCCATTTTAGTTTGACCGCGCATGGATTTTTAAGGCCTATACTTTCGAAAATATCCTCAATCATCGCAGGGGTTAGTGGGTTTTAGACGAGCAAACAATATGAGTCGCAAATATGAAAGTGGAGCTGCTAAGAGAAACAAGACGGCCCAAGGGCTCGTAATAGTAGCCATATCGTACGAGTGAATAGCCCCTCTATACCCTACCCTAATGAGTGGATAACCCCTCTATACCTTACCCTAATGAGTGAATAGCGCTATCTTTTTCAATGCTTAAATGATTTACCGTGCATAAAATCAGAGTGAATAGCCCCTCGATTCCCTACTCTAAACAGTGATTAAATTATAACCGTATAAATTTACTTATGCTGTAATTCTAATATTCCGGTGAATCGAAGAACAGATAGTTTTTAGTGATAATCCCCTCGATGAGTTTACAACATAGACTTATGCCGATGCACACTTATCGCATCTTATAAATTTCTAACAAGGACTTATGCCCAGAAACTTTTGAAAGAGAAAGTTTAGTTATAGTGATTACGCATTTTAGTGATTATCCCCTCGAATTACCTTTAGCAATGCTAAAATGATCAAACGCATAACGCTCACTTAACAGTATGTTAGCTCTATCTAAACCGAAATTTGAATTCACCGCCAAAACGTTCCAGTCAAACATAACATAGATGACGATAGCTACCGAACGAGAACGAAATACATGAGGAGCGCGGTAGGAAACGGGGAAAATCGTTATCTATTTAATTAGCACATACATAAAAAGAAAATGAATATAAAAACCCCAAACATACCAATTCATAAGTATCCGACCCCACAGATAAAAATTCAAAAGTATCCGACCCCACAGATTAAGAGGTACCCCACATCACCCCGACATTTTAGAGATAAAAATAAATGATAAAAAACTCGGGGTTTCTATCAAGTCTCTATGGTTGAGTTGTAGAATGTTTGTAGAGGACTGCAAAGGCTTTGGGAAAACTCCAACTCCATAGAAAGCCAAGGGACTCCCTCATTTTTGGTCGGAGTTGGAGTTGGGTAAAATAAATAATTTGGCTTTGGGTGGCTTTGGGAATATTATCTCTGAAATGGAACGGAGTCGGAAGGGAGTGGAAATATTTCGAAAACTTATACGGGAGTCGGTCGGGACTGGATTATTGTTGGATTCAGGTGGCTTTGGCTGGCGTTGGCATTTATAGGATCCAAATGGAGTTGGTGGCATTAAGAGCCAGCCTTATTTTATTCAACTGGAGTTGGGTGGCATTAGTGATATTAGTCAATTTTTCTTCTTTGAATTTCCCACGCGGTTGTTTTGGCGCAAGCGGGATGCATGAAGTTCAACCCCACACAGACGGCACATGACGGTCGCGGCTGGTACAGCCGTCCCTCCGCAAAAAAATCAAAATCATTGCTGTGCGAGAGAAAACGAAACTAAAACTATTTGTTCTTTTTAAGTTAGAGAGTCATAAATTTTTCCGTCGCCTTAGATTAAACGTAAAAAGGAAAACTACAATTATAAACAATGTTCGAGTTTATAATAGAAATAATTGAAAAAATGCAGTGGGATAACGTTGGAAAACCTGCATAATATATAAGTTCATAATATACCACACGGCCGGCTGGGAAACGTTGGGGTAAATATAAATGAACATTGGTTAGGTTAAATGCTTTTGTGTTTGGAGTTAGAAAGTTTGTTGGAGCTCTCATTGGCTTTGGCAGAGATGGGAAAATTCGTCAGATATCTCATTAGTTTGGTCAAGGATTAGAAAACTTGTCGCATATCTCGTTGGCTTTGGCAGGGATTATTAGAAAACTTGTCGGATTTCTCATTGGCTTTGGCAGGGATTGGAAAAATTGCCAAATTTCACATTGGCTTCGGCAGGGATTGGAAATATTATTGAATTTATCAATTGGCTTTGGTAGGGATTGGAATTATTTTTAAATCTGTCAATCGGCTTTGGCAGGGATTGGAAATCGTGTGAAACTTCACTATTGGCTTTGGCAGGGATTCAAAAATGAAATGAACCTTAGTGTGGCGTTAGGGAGGAGTTGAAAATATAACAATGGCGTTAGGGTGGCAGTGGCGTTTGTGAAAATTTTACCATTGGAGTTGGCTGGCTTTGGGAGTGACATTTTTCAGTTTGCAGCCCTCTAGTGGTAAGTATAATCTCCCCGCCAAAATCTCCTGTCTATAGATAGAGGATTGGCGTTAGTGAAACTCATTGTTTATTATTGGGTACGGATCTAGAGTCTTATTTTATTTCGATGGCTTCGTTAGAACAAACTAATTAGTTCTCTTCTTGGCTGGCTTATAAATTCTGCCTACGGATTTTAAAGGTTCCCCTAATTTCCGAGGAAAATCCATTAACTTAATTTTGCCCGCCGGATCAACGCCTACGAGATGTATATAAAGCCTGTGCACGGCGGAACGGGACATTTGGGCGCCGACATTTAGGCGCCGGTCATTTTGGCACCGCCACTTAGGCGCCGGGACAGTTAGGCGCCGCGACATATAGGCTCAGCGACAATTTGGCGCCGCGACATTTAGGCTCCGCGACAATTGGGCACCGAGACATTTAGGATCCGCGACAATTTGGCACCGAGACATTTAGGCGCCGAGACAATTAGGCGCCGCGACATTGCCGTAAAATTTTCGTGAAAGATTTGAGATATTTAATAAAGGAACATGACAAGTCCTTTTAGGGGGGTTCCCATTCAACCGAATCTCATTGGACAGAATCGCATTCAGCAGAAAATGTTTGGCTATAATTTCAAATCCTAGCCCAACGGCGGGTTTCAATTGAGGTGCAATATTTTAGAACATTTTTAAATCAGTTTAGGGTTAGGTTTGGATGTAATTGGTTTATTGATAGGTTAGGTTAGGTTAGGTTAGGTGAGGTTAGGCTTATTATAAGTCAAAGAATTGTTTGCTTGCAAAGATGCATTGTTTGCGCTCAAGGGAATTAAATTCATTTTAGTTCCATCGGGTGTATATGAGCATGCATTCTTGTCCCAATGGACCGAATCCGAAACCCGGAGAAGTGCGGGTTTTTCGGTTGATTGGGACTGGTTACGGCCGAATGCGATTCGGTCCAATGGGGCAGAGCGACTTTTAGGCTTATATTCTTTTTATTCAACTGACTTCAGAGTTCAACCATTTTGTTGTTTATCTTCATTGATTTCCCAAAATAATATGCCTTTTCCAAAATATTGTTGTTCATCTTCACTGACTTCCTAAAATAATATGCCTTTTCCAAAATATCGCTGTTCATGTTCGATGACTTTCCAAAATAATAAGCCTTTTCCAAAATATTGTTGATTATTTTCATTGACTTCCTAACTAAGGTTAGGTTAGGTTATGTTCTTTTTTTTATTATTTTAAGATTGTTTTGTAAAAACAAGTAAGGTTTCGTGTCCATTATTGGGGATTGCGAACTTAGCCATGCAGTGACGCACAGGGACAATACACAGGTTGCAAAATTGAGAGGTCATTACGGATTTTTAGAAGAAATAATGGAAAAATTATTGGCATGTAAATGTCTCGACGCCTAAATGTCGCGGAGCCTAAATGTCACGGCGCCTAAATGTCGCGGCGCCTAAATGTCACGGCGCCTAAATGTCGCGGCGCCTAAATGTCACGGCGCCTAAATGTCGCGGCGCCTAAATGTCACGGCGCCTAATTGTCTCGGCGCCTAGTTGTCACGGCGCCTAATTGTCTTGGCGGCTAAATGGCGGCGCCTAAATAACCAGCGCCTAAGTGGCGGCGCCTAAATGTCACGGCGCCTAATTGTCTCGGCGCCTAGTTGTCACGGCGCCTAATTGTCTTGGCGGCTAAATGGCGGCGCCTAAATAACCAGCGCCTAAGTGGCGGCGCCTAAATGTCACGGACCGTGTGCACGGTACCTGGAGCTCGGGATCAAAACGCGGACTCGGCCGGCTTGTTTTTCGCGCATCAATTATCACAGATGGCGCTTTTCGATGTCATTCATAATTCAAAAGATCTAGTTTCCCGCCATTTTTTTTGGAAAAAAACATTCAATTTCTACCTTTATGCGAAGACTTGTGTAATTATTTGCCGTTATTAGTGAATAACTAAACGGAAATTTTTATTTTGAGAAGAAAAATGACTTTACTTTAAATCAACAACTTCAAATCTAGAGTTTAAGGAATTTTCTGCTTAAAGGTTTTCTGTAAAGTTTGCTATTGCACTCATTTTGATCAGTTGCATCATTTGCGTGGTTAGATAGAAAGGGACGGAGACATTTCTCGAGCATTGTTTCAGCAAGATTCACATCTTCACACTTGCATGTCAATGTTTTTTCAAAATGTGGAAGAATTATAGCCATATAAGCCTTTAATGACTTATTCAAATGAAGGGACGTTCTAACAAATTCTAAAACACGTGATAACAAATTGATCAAATATCGATTTGGATATTTGAGTCCACCACGGTCTTGAGCTTTTACCAAAGCATATATTGGTGAACTTGAAAGTGTTCCGCTAATTTTGTCCAGACAATCATGACATTGCGAGTTTTCTTCTGCAATTTTCAATACATACCCCCCAACTTGGCAATGCTTAAGTTCCTGACTGATAACATGGTGAAGTCTGCAATTAAAACATGAAGTAATTAGAAATTCTGATTTCAAGTTTATACTTTTAATAACAAAAATATTTAACCATTTGGCTGAAGTCTTTCCATTTCACTTAATAATGACCAGAGGTAAGGTGTAAGCTTGATGCTTTTTGGATCAAACTGACCCGTCAGTGGTGTTGTTAAATTAGCTTTTTTGGCCGTCAGTTTGGTTAAATCCTTCCCAGTAATAGTTCTTACTTCAGAATTTTCAGGTCCTCTATTGCAGTTGGAATCGCCTGAAGCTTTAATGATGGCAATTTTTAATGTATGCTCCATACTTAAAACGCAGGAACGGGCGTCCATTTGGTCTGCAACCATCCTCAATACTTTGAGACCGCATTCCTTTACAGTTTCAATAACATGAATCATAACTTTTTGTAATTGATCAGCATCCATGGTTAAGGTGAAAAAATAACCCACAGGCATCGTAACATTTGTTTATAAGCCTTGAAAAATGAAGCATAGTAAATGCGTGGCCAGTTTTGAGCCAATGCCTTCATTAGCACTTTGGGTTGTTTCGCCAAAAATCGATCTAGGGTTTTGTCATACACGAGTCTTGCTTTAATGGCCATTTCATCGGGCATTAAAGAGCCGAGACGTTCATGTTCATTTTTCCGCTTGGGCGCTTCAACTTTCAGTCTCTCTTTAACCAATGTGGTTACTCCATCTTTTCCAGTTGCGTGGCCAATAAATCTCTTTAAAGTCACACGGTGTGGCAAGTGTAAAATATTGAGATCTTTTAAAAAACAATTAGTGCTTGGTGATCTTTGAAATACTAAGCAACACAATCTAAGCGTTGAATCTTCATACGGGGGCCTTTCCTTGCCGAACGCCCTAATTTGTTCCATTAAAAACTTGGCGCATATACTGTCTTGGGAATAGTATGCTTCCTTGACTTTTTTAAATTGCATGAATTCTTTATCGCGCTCTTTCTTCTCTAAGGTTGTTATTTTTCTCCTGAGTTTTTTATTAATTCTCCTCACTTTTTCAACTGATATTTTAGTTGGTCTAACCCTAACCCTAACACAAGCACTTGCTTGGGTAGATACTTCTTTACAAACAACGCGCGCGTACGTCACGGGTTTTCGCGCCGTTCCCAAAATCGTTGCTGGGGTAACATGAAGTACCCTACGTCATCGGACTAAGAAATCTTCCCCACCATCCAAACTCGACCTGTTGGAGCAATGACAACAAAAGTCACCACCGGATTGGTTTCGAAAATCGAAGTGACCAGATAGACCACCGAAAGGACCGAGGATTGGCTCCCCTCATACTCAGAGGTTTTAAAAATGGAATAAAACTCGGCTACTCAAGAAATGAAGGGACAGTTTTTAAAAAGCAGTCTGAAGGAGTCTTTAACTTAAACCGGACGAATCCTTGCCAGTAGTTTTCGAAGCCTGATCACCCGAAGTAGCTAACACCAAGGAATAGCCACGAGGCTCTAGGATACCGAATGGAAATCTAACGTCCTGCGCTGGCCGCAACTTGATGGAATCCTGCCGGAACAGAGTCCCGATAGCCGCTCGTCGATAGCCGAGGCGTAGCCACTTAGCCTCTTTGGTCCATCACCGAGAACGATATAGAAGAGGGGCCCGATAGTCGATAGAAGACCACGATGACAAAACGGAACACCGACGAACCAGAACAATCTCCATGTAGTGTTGAGTACAAATTTTAATAGGCCTAGCGCGAACGAAACGCGTGTTAATTATTGGCATTGGTCGAGTGCATGCTGCATGATTATTTCGGGGGTGGTTTTAGTAACCGTAATTTAATATAGTGTCGCGTAAATTGTTATGTAACTTAGTGCATTATTCCACTGAATATTATATAGTCACAGTAGTAGAAAAACATTGGATCAGAATATTCGTAGATAAACTGATAACTGAAATAAATTTGTAATTGGTATGGCGAACCATATGAGTATTAATTCCTAAATTTAAAATACCCTTAGTTCTTTTAGTAGTAGTAGTATATGTCAACGATACCTAAAAAGATCGTTACAAAAGCAGGGTTAAAGTTAAATTTTGATCCAAGTATTTTACTTCTAAGACCATTTGGTAAGAAAACATTGAGGTCGAATATCAGAATCCATTTTACCCCTGACTTTCCACAAGGGTCTAATTTGAATGATTTGAAAAAGCATCGTTTTTGAATGGATTTAAGAAAGGTTATCGAAGCTGTTGTAACGGCTCATAGTGAGGGAACGCAAGAGTTAACAACAAAACAACTTTATTATTATTAGACCACCAGACCGAATGCCCTTTCACATTGTTAAAATTTGGTATATATAGATAACTTAAAAAACATGTGATAGGTAAAAAACGATAACATATTAGTAGATTATATTTTTTTCCAATATTGGAGGAGTTCCAACACTCCCCTTTTAAGTAAAATCGTAGGACTTCTGGCGGGGATCCATAATGAGTCGCTCGGGTATCTTCTTTGTTCTTCCTGACCGCCGTACTTGCTCATCCTCGGAGTCTGCGTCTGGTATGTTGAACCGTACATGGCGTTCGGGAGCGGGCACTATGGTCCCAGCAGGAACTCGGTCGGGATCTACTCTTCGGTCTGGGATGGGTAGATCGAATGTGTCCATGAATACCGAGTAGGGATTGCCCTTTGGATCGTTGTTCAGACGGTGGTAAAGTTGATTGGCATGGAACTTCTTATTAGTGGCATCATCCATAAGAACATCATAAACTACGCCTTTGACCGTTTGAATTCTCCCTGGATACCACGTCTTTGACTGGTGTTGCCGAGCATAGACTAGGTCTCCGACTTTGAAGGTGCGTCGTCGAGCTCCATGATGACGGTTGAATTGTCGTTCCATGGTTGGATTGCGTTCTGATGACGGAGAGACCGGCGGATGTAGAAGGTCTAGCTCGGTACGAAGTGTTCGGCCCAAGAAGAGTTCTGCAGGGCTTTTCTGGTCTATACTGTAGTAGGGGTTGACCGATAGGACAGCAGGAAGACGTCTAGCATATAAGGGACATCTCCTTCGCCCTTGAGTTTCTCTAGTGCCCTCTTGAAGGTGTCCACGAAACGTTCCGCCTGCCCATTAGATTGCGGATGGTAGGGCGGAGAGAAGATATGCTGGATTCCTTTGCGGGAACAGAACGAGGCGAAGTCGTGTGAAGTAAACTGAGTTCCGTTATCGCTCACCAGTACTTCCGGATAACCATAGCGTGCGAAAAGGTTATTCAGGACGGATATGGTGGCGGATGACGTGGTGGTTTTCATGTCGAAAATCTCGGGATACTTGCTATAGGCATCGACGACTATAAGATACTGGTGGCCGTTATGGGGACCGGCGTAGTCGATGTGTATCCGCTGCCAGGCCTTCACGGCTTTCGGCCAGGAATGCAACAGAGTCTTGACAGGTAACTTTGCTGCAGAGCGACATTTGGAACATTTCTTCACGAAGTCTTCAATTTGAGCGTCCAGAAAAGGCCAGTAGGCGTGAGCGCGAGCCAAAGATTTCATCCTACTGGTTCCAGGATGTCCTCGGTGAAGTAGTTCCAGAACTGTTGCTCGTAATGGGTAAGGTGTTACCACTCTATCCTGTAGAAGCACGTAACCCTGCTCGATAGTAAGCAGGTCCTTCCTTCTGTGGAATTGTTCGAGGGTGGTTGCCTCAGGTGTCGCTCGGAAATTCTTTAATGTCGGCCAACCATTCCGAATATACCGGACGACCTTCTGTAAGACTGGATCCGCCTGGGCAGAGGATTGAATGTCATGGAAGGTGACTGGAAGCTGTCGGACTATGACCTCCACATCGTCTGTGACTTGAAGACTTGCGAGTACGATGTCATCGTCCGGAGAGGAATGTGACGAGATAAGTCTGGACAGGGCGTCTGCCTGCCCGAAAGAGGTAGTCTTGCGATATTCTATCTTGAAGTCATAGGCGATAAGAATGAGTGCCCAGCGTTGAAGACGGTTAGCCGTATGTACCGGTACGCCTTTCTTACTTCCAAAGATTGCTAACAGCGGTTTATGATCCGTGAGCAGAGTAAAACGGCGCCCATAGAGCATTTTATGAAACTTCTTGACCGCAAAGGTAAGCGCGAGACCTTCCTTCTCGATTTGACTATAGTTCTTCTCCGCCGGGGTCAATGTCCGGGATACATGAGCTACAGCTTGAATTGACCCATCTGGCATGCGATGTTGGAAGACCGCCCCAAGTCCATAATCGGAGGCATCAGCAGCGACAATGATGTCCAGTGTAGGATCATAATGCGTTAAAAGGAGATCTGATTGAAGCGTCATCTTCAGTTCCTCGAAAGCGTGCTGACATTTAGGTGTCCAAGACCAAGTCCGTTTGGATTCCAATAATTCGTCCAGTGGTTGTCTCATGAAACGCATATTATTAACGAAGACCTGGTAATAGTTTACCATTCCCAAAAATGAACGTAACGATGGCAGGTCAACTGGTGCTGGCATGTGGACAATAGCCTCGATTTTCTCGGGGTCGGGTCGTCGACCAGCGCTATCAATGATAAATCCCATATATTTTATTTGTGTCATGAATAGCTTACATTTCTCGAGGCGAAGGCGGAATCCATAGTCTTTAATGCGGGAGAGTACTTCTTTGAGGTGTCGCTGGTGATCTTCGAAGTTACGGCTGACAATGATTATATCATCGAGGTAAGCGGTTGCGAATTCAAGTCCAGCAAGCATTTGGTCCATTATGGTTTGGAAAATTCCCGGAGCGGATTTCATCCCAAACGGAAGTCTCTGATATTGGAAGTTTCCCAGATGAGTGGAAATGGTACAAAGCGGTTTAGAATCGTCGTCCAGTTCTACTTGTAAGTATGCTTCAGATAGATCCAATTGGGAGAAAAGTTTTCCCCCGTTGAGCGTCGCAAATATGTCTTCCGGCAACGGTAATGGGTGTTGGTTGAGTTCTATGGTCTCATTCAGGCCGGTGGAAAAATCTGCGCAAAGACGAGTAGTGCCGTTAGGTTTCCTTACGCTTACGATTGGTGCTGCCCAATCAGTGTGCTCGACGGCTTTCAGGACATTTGACTCTTCCAAGCGTTTGATCTCCATTTCGATAGTTTTGCGAGCGTCAAACGGAACTGGCCTAGCTCTACGGAATACTGGAGTGCTTCCTGGTTTGAGAGTAAGGCGAGCTTTCACTTTAGTACACAGCCCCAAGCCGTCCTATAAGACATCCGGAAACTCGTCCTTCAGTTTCGCGATGCAGTCTGCTTCTCGTAATCTTTGAGGCGTTCCAGATGAGGCGGTACAGATATTAATGGCTTGAGCACCGAGTCGGGAGCATTGTCGTAAGCTATCCAGAAGACCGAAGAAATGCAGGGTTTCCACTCCCAGTAGGTTTAGGGATCCGTCTTTTGCCAAGTAGAAGCTGTGTTGAATTTCTGCTGGTCCCAGTTTAACTTTTGCCGTTGCTTTCCCAAGGAATGTAGTGCTTGATCCATCGAATAGCACTCCTTGCTCGCTGCAGGGGGTTAACTTCGGCTTACCAATTCGTTCGTACGTCGCCTCATTGATAATGTTGCCTTCCGCTCCACTGTCCAAGTAGAAAACTACGGGAACGTCGTTAACCAAGAATTCCCCCGTTATGAGTTTCGAGGGTCGCATTGAATTCAGGCTGACTGTATTTATCTGGTTTCTGTCTGGTTTCCGGTGTCCGGATACTCGTTTCTGATTTTCGCATTGACTAGCGAGGTGACCTGTTCGAGAGCATTTATGGCATTCAGTCTTAGCGTGCGTGCATTCCCTGACCCAGTGCATTTCTCCGCATCGAAAACAGGCGTATGGGGGCGGTTTCGAAGATCTTTGAGATGACTTGGCTCTCCGCTTCTCGGGAGATCTAGAAGGATGCCGTACAGAAGTCTTCCGACGACGGAAGCTGTTGATCGGCGTGGCCTTTGCTTGGAAAACCGTCTGTTCAGTCTTCGTAGCGACGATGGTCAGGACTTCGTCAATGACACTCTTGAGTTCAATGTTGGCCTCGTTATTTAACCGTTGCAGGATTCTGGTTCGTATGGATTCGTCTTCTGGTCGGGATAATCCACATAGGGAAACCAGAATTCCGAATTGATCTTCGGTCAAATCGGAGAAATTGAAACGCTTTAGAAGTAGTTTAACGCGATTAAAATACGGGCCGTAAGCTTCATCCAAGTGACGCTGGATCCGCATTAGGTTGAATCTTTCTATGAAGAGTGTCTGTTTCTTCCCGAAAAGTTTCTTGAGGTTCTCTACTGTCGTTGCATACGGGTAGTCGGTTGGCTCTTTGGGCATACAGGACCGATAATACTCGCTGAAGGCTTCGTTAGACAGTTTCGAGACCAGATACTTGACTTTGGCAACGTCGGTCAGATTGGGGACACTAATATCCACGAGATAGTCAAATCTCTTCAGCCATTGTTCCAATTTGTCGCCATCGTTTTCATCAGGCTCGAAGATTGGAATATCAAGGCAATCTATCGTGGATGTGGGTGCTGGAGTCGAGGTTGACGGACCGGCGGTTCCTGTTGTCTGGAGTAGAAGGTCGATGATCCTTTGGTTCTGCTTCTGAGACGCTATTTGCTGCTGCATAAACGCGTTCAATACGTCTCCCAGAGCGGACGAGGAGGAGGCCTCGGAGGATCCGCTTTCCTGCTTCGGCATGTTTCCGGAATCAGTACCGCGACTTTACCCGTGACCGTAACGCGACTATACCCGAAGACCGTAAAGCGACACCCCACTTCTGACACCACTGTTGTAACGGCTCATAGTGAGGGAACGCAAGAGTTAACAACAAAACAACTTTATTATTATTTGACCACCAGACCTAATGCCCTTTTACATTGTTAAGATTTGGTATATATAGATAACTTAAAAAACATGTGATAGGTAAAAAACGATAACATATTAGTAGATTATATTTTTTTCCAATATTGGAGGAGTTCCAACAGAAGCAATAGAAGAGCACATAAAACTAGATACGTTTAAAACAAATCTCGGTAATTTAGCTATAGCGCGAGCAGCTTGCGTCTTGATGCGCGTAATCAAGTGGGCTATGGTTAAACCAAGGAGCATAAATGTCTGAACTATTTTCAGTCGCGAGTTTGCAAGTCCATCAGTCACTAGTAAACTAAAAAGTTATTGGCGAAACTTTGATGTCCGCGGTTTTTTACACAGGTTCTATGGCCATTTTCATACTTTCCCTCTCATCCACATTTGATAGAAATAACCTGGGAAATTTTCGAAATTTACACATTTTGTAACTACCCTTACAAAAATAACCATACGTTTGAAAACGATCTTAAATGAAAGCCCCATTTTTAAAGTATGCGCCAATTTTAGTTTCATTAAGAAAAACAAAGTTTAAGTATTGTTTTTAATAGTTTTAAATACCTGCTCCGAATTACGTGGTTTACCCTTAAACTGTGGAACTTAAGACTTTTTTGCATGGGTTAAGTAATAAAGAAAGTCATTCTAGGACTTGCGTCGTTTTACTGCGGATAGTGACTTAAGATAATCAAATTTGTAGGGCAATTAGCTAGCTTAATTGTCATTATAACTTTTGCGCGTCCAACTAATTTAGTTGCGAAGTACAGATTAAACCTAATTAAGCAAAATAATCAATTAAAGATATTTACCAATTACAGGTAATTAAACTAGATTACCAATTATAGGTAATTAAACTGGAATACCAATTATAGGTAATTAAACTGGAATACCAATTATAGGTAATTAAACTATGTTACCAATTAAAGGTAGTTAAATTAGATTACCAATTAAATATAATTATAATATATTACCAATTAAAGATAATTAAATTATATTACCAGTTAACGATAATTAAATTATATTACCAGTTAAAGGTAATTAAACTAGATTACCGATTAAAGATAATTAAACTAGATTAACCATTAAAATAATTAGACTAGATTACCAATGTCTACGGAATCAGTTTAAGCGCAGACCTACAGAACTTTTTTGTGCAAAGGGGTATAAAATCTCTTTGTGCACAGGCCTTTGCAATCGTTTTGTGCACAGGTCAGTGGAATCTCAGACCACTAATATAGGGACAGTAAACTCAATGGTAATCGCCAGTTTACATATGGCAACGCGTAGCAACCGCCACCTCGCGTCGAAAGCGTGAAATTATCGTACCCTGTGTCATGTTACCATTAAAAGGCTTAACTATATATCTCTATATCACACCATGAAGCTATCATAATATGTTTATTAATCGTTCAACATCTACGTAAATTGGAAAATAATAATAACTTTTAGCTCACCTTAATATAATTATTTAATTATAATCCTCCTTCGCTTAATATCATCCTAATGTTCATCCTTGAGGCTCGTATTAGTTTGAGCTTATTGAGGCAAGACCTGACCTAAATCACAGCCTACGTAACCGTGTTTACTACTGTTTAGAGTTACGTGCATCTGCTAGAGTTCGAAATATTCCAAAGTCGCCACCGTGGCGCTGCAATCAGGCGTTGCTCTATTCTAACCTAGCCTCCTATTAAGATGACTGTCCCTATATTAGTGGTCTGAGGTGGAATCTTTTTCATTCCAGGTCTATGGAATCTTTTCGTGCACAGGCCTATGGAATCTTTTTGTGCACAGGCCTATGGAATATTGTTTTACACAGGTGTACGGAATGTTTTTTGTGCAAATCTGCATGGAATCTTTTTGATCATAGCAGTATGGAATCTTTTTGATCATAGGAGTATGGAATCTTTTTGATCATAGGAGTATGGAATCTTCTGTGCACAGGTCTATGGAATCTTCTGTGCACTGTGTTGGGGTCAAAGGTTGTCAGAGATAAAACTAACAAACAAGAACATGTGACCTCTGACCTCATACATCACGCCGACTAGACTACGCGATAAGATACGAGAGTCGCTATCATGACACGGGCTTGTAAAGTCAGCTAAATAAATTAAACTATTTTTAACTAGAAAATATTTAATGAATAACACAACATGGTGATAGAGGTGGGATGCGCCACAATTCAAGAAAGCTAAAGCAATCTCTAGCAGCGGCATAATAAATAGCGAAGTTTCGGAAGCACAGAGGATAATCAAGGCCCAAGCTAAACAAGGCCCAATTCACAATGGCAACAATGATAAGTCCTAAAGCTTTTGAACCCGGAATGGATCCTGCCGCCGCCTGGAAACAATATAAGGAGGAATTCGAATACTTCGCAGCAGTAGCAAAACTGGGTAAAGAAACAATACCGACACAAGTCGCAACATTTTTACACATTATCGGCCCAGCCGGCAGACGAATTTACGAGACCCTTGAGATTGCGGAAGTTGGTGATGCACGAACATTGCACATAATTCTACAAGCCTTTGATACGTATTATGCTCCATATACTACAGACGTATTCCACCAATTTGCTTTCATCACAGCACGGCAACAACGAGACCAAACCTTTGATGATTTCTACACGGACCTAAAATTGAAAGCTCAGGCATGCGAACCGGAAAAGTTCCAAGACCCATTTCTTCGCACGATGATCGTTGCAGGTATTAAGGATAATCAGTTACGACTCATACTGCTCAACAAAGGCTACGCACTGGACCTACAAACAGCGATAACGATGTGCAAAGCACATGAAATCTCCAACACACAAGCGCAAGTAATGGCAACCACACAAGCTCAAATCCTACCATCAAGTGCACCAACAATCGATGCAATACAACATCGTCGTGATAGAAATAGGAGCTACCAAACAGGACACCAACTACAACGACAAACCCAACAGGAAGGAGCACATGCGCACCAAACACCATCGATACAACAGTATTCAACTCGCTACCAGCCTCAATTCAGGCCAACAATGCAGCAAAATGCACAGCGACGGCAATCCACATGCACAAACTGTGGCACGCACCACAACCCACGTTATTGCCCAGCCAGAGGCACCACATGTGCAAAATGCCCCAAGAAAGGACATTGGGGACATGCCGATCAGTATCAGAAGTTCACACACTCGAATACCGCCATGCCGCCTTACCACAGACACGCCACCTTCAGAATGAAGACGACCACACTGCTTTACAACACGCCTACAATAGCATCGACTACGACTACCCTGGTAATTATTTTGAAGACGACACAACCATGTACTTACATGGTCTCAGCTTACACCCATTACAAAAGACCCCACACACATCGGATGAAGCGCAACAAATGGAACCCAAGAGAAACCTTTCATGCTATTCCACAGACCACATCACCCAAGAAGCAATAGTCACTGACGAAATGTATGAAAAAATCTACCTATATAACACATTACATACATTCAAAATCGACACTGGATCGCAAGTTAACATAATCACAAGCCATATGTACGAATCACTTCCCTATCGACCACCGCTACTACCATCATTATACACGGTTTCGTCATACTCGGGTCACTCCATCGCGATAGAAGGCGTGACTCACTTACCAAGCACCTCAGGAATGGCTTGCCTTACAGAATGTCAATACTTCGTGACAACAGAAAACAGAACACCGATTTTGGGCACTCGTTCATCACAACAACTAGGCCTGATTTACAGAATACCGACACCATTACTACCATGGGTACACGCTATGGTAGTAGTACCCAAACCAATGACGAAGCCTACGCAACCAGGCGAAGAAATGAAACAAGAAGTTCGAATCTGCCTTGATCCAAGAAATCTCAACAGCGCGATCAAACGTCAACCATACCCAACACCCACAACACAGGAGATTTTTGAGGATTTGGAGGGATGCAAGATTTTCACAGTGCTTGACGCAAAAGCGCATTTTGGCAAATCCCACTCACTGACGCAAGTTCTAAATTATGCACATTCGCCACTCCACAAGGACGATTTCGGTTCAAACGCTTACCCTACGGCATAGCCACAGCTACGGAATTCTTCCAACACAAAATGCGTGAACTCTACCCGACACACGAATTTCCTAACGTACAAATTTCAACGGACGATTTCCTGATAGCCACCCCAGACATTAAATCACATTTGGAGATACTCCGGAAAGTCCTACAACGTGCAAAAGAAACTGGGCTACGTTTCAGCACGCGAAAAATGCAATTAGCCGTCGAAAGGATCCATTACCTTGGACATATCATCACAAAAAATGGTGTACAAGTAGATCCTAAGAAAGTAGAGGCCATATGCTCACTGCCACCACCACAAGACAAAAAGGCACTTCAAAGATTCCTTGGAATGGTGAACTACGTGTGTCGCTTCATTCCAACACACGCACAAGACACAAATCCCTTGAGGGAACTACTAAAAGCCGATGTAATCTACGAATGGAACGCAACACACCAAAAACAAAGATTTAAATTACGTTTTGATGGAGTACAGAACCACTCCAAAGTAGAGTGGATTCTCGCCAGCTGAAATGTTGATGGGACGTCGCATACGAACACCTCTGACAACCAATATTGAATCACTGAAACCTCATTATCCAACGGAAAGAATCGAGCAAACTCTAGATCAAGCGCAGAGACACATGAAGGATCACTACCAACACAGAACTATACTTCAACCGCTAACAGAGGGACAGAGAGTTAGATAGCTGACGGCTCCAAGAACGTGGAAAAAGGCAATAATAAAAGCGAAAGCCCAGGAGCCCGACTCATACGACATACGCACCGACATGGGCCAAGACTTTCGCAGAACTAGAGCTCATCTAAGACCAGACCAGACACAGAACCAACAGAGCAACAAAGACTAAAACAAAGAAAGACGCAACCACAGCAACAAGACACCACAAACGAACATGCTGCAAAAATAAAAATTGCCTTCACAAGGGTAGACCAGCAACACAGCCAAATTTCACAACATAACCCTATAATTAGGATACAGCCATCAGCAGGAATTTCTCAATCGAACAACACGACAACAAGACCACAAGCTGCAAAGCCAACCCAAGAAGCGTGCTTGCAAAAGGCCAAATTGGAAAAGGAACACGATGAAAGAGAAAGAATATTCCAGAATCAGGACCGTGTTCAAGAACCAAGACAAAGCAGAAAGCAAACGCAAACTAGAGTTCAACCACCAATAATCAGCAGTTTAATTCCAGGCAACTCACAATATAGACTGCCAGGAATGCAAGAAGCCACAGACGGAAAAATATTACAACGTCCAAGAAGAGAGACGAAACCACCACAAAGATTCTCACCAACGTTTTAAAACAAATTTCTCTTAAAACTCTTATAAAATTTAAAAGTACCTAAATGAAAAGAAAAGATGTTGTATTGTGATAACTAAATGGAAAGGAAAGGATGTTGTATTGGGGTCAAAGGTTATCAGAGATAAAACTAACAAACAAGAACATGTGACCTCTGACCTCATACATCACGCCGACTAGACTACGCGATAAGATACGAGAGTCGCTATCATGACACGGGCTTGTAAAGTCAGCTAAATAAATTAAACTATTTTTAACTAGACAATATTTAATCAATAACACAACACAAAGATCTATGGAATTTTTTGTTTATGGGTCTATGGTATATTTATGTGCACAAGTCTGAAGAATCTTTATGGGCACACAAGTCTGAAGAATCTTTGTGTGCACACAAGTCTGAAGAATCTTTATGTGCACACAAGTCTGAGGAATCTTTATGTGCACACAAGTCTGAAGAATCTATATGTGCACACAAGTCTGAAGAATCTTTATGTGCACACAAGTCTGAATAATCTTTATGTGCACAAGTCTGAAGAACCTTTATGCGTACAGGTCTACGACTTCTGTTTGTGCACAGTTCTACGACTTCTGTTTGTGCACAGTTCTACGACTTCTGTTTGTGCACAGTTCTACGACTTCTGTTTGTGCACAGTTCTACGACTTCTGTTTGTGCACAGGTCTACGGCTTCTGTTTGTGCACAGGCCTATGACTTCTGTTTGTTTACAGGTCTGTGGAATCTGATGTGCTCATTTCTATGACATCTCTTTTTGCGCAAGTCAATGTAATCTGTTTATGCGGAAGTCTATAACATCTGTTTGGCTTTAAAGATAACTGAGTCATTACAACCTGCTACATAATATCACGTGACTAATAAGATAGCTTATCTTATCTAATCTTATCTATATACGAGTTGTAATAATGCTAGACAAGGCGAAGTCTTTCTTTATGAATTAAAGTCTCAAGCCGCTAAGATCGTGTTGGTTCTTTAAACAAACACCTAACATGGTGTCAGAAGTTCGGGTTGTTCGCGCTTTGCTATCGTAAACCCTCGCTCGAGTCAAATTTCTCGCCACCATCTTTACTAGGATCCGTTCCACGTCGCGGTTAAACGAGTTTACGCGTCGAGTCAAATTTCTCGTCACAACTTGTTTACACTATGAAATCCGCTATATTCCGCGCGCCCGCCTCCTTCACACCAGGTGATAATTTAGCCGATTCAGGGGAAGAATGGCAGGAGGACTTTGATGTCTTTGCAAAAGCCATAGAACTATATGCCAAAAACCACGATGCCCAAATTAATTTATTTCTACACGTAATTGGACCCGAAGCACGGCCTAATGAACCAGCATACGAGACTGAAGAATATTTCGCGGAAGCCGACTTCCTCGATACAGAGACTTTATACGTCAACATTCTGTTTCTCAACTCTATTAAAGGAATAGCGACGTGATTTAAAAATTATCTCAAATCTAAAGAAAACCTTACATTTTTGAGAGTTTAAACTCTTCTGATTCCAAAAATATGCTTGAATAATATTTAATTATGAGGGAAAACACGGGAAAAACACTTTGAAAACTTGAAATTTGGGGGGGCAAAATCAAATTTTCGGAGAAGATTTTTGGCGGGTTTTTCTCCTTGATACGTCACTCACGGCATCTCGCGGAAAAGCCAAGCGCGAGACTCCCGAGTCTACTAATGCGGCGCGCGCGAGAATCTGAATAAATTAGGCTTAACGCGGCGCGGCGACACTAATAGGCGCGTCACGTGAGCGACATCTAGAGAGAAAATTTCTCCTTACTACGTCATCAAACGAAAGAAAATCTCAACTAGGCCTTTTCGAAACACAAAACTTTGATTGCAATTTAATAAATTGCTACGAAACCAAATTCAAAAGTAAACATATCATAATAAACTAGATTTTTCAAGGATTTTTTTCGCATTTTAAGTTTGAGGATGACGAAAATTATGTCACTAACACTTTAACAGTGAACGACTTGCACAGTCTTGGATGTCCCAACTGTATTTACACGATGAACCTCTTCTGTTCAAGATCGACACGGGGTCTCAGGTCAATGTTATCCCTTACACAGTGTATGCTCGCTTAACATCACCACCCAGAATAATCCCGACTCGCAAGCGTGTTATGTCATACACAGGACACCAAGTACCGATGCTAGGATGCATCGACTTACTAACTACATCTACAAATGTCGTCCGGCAATGCCAGTTTTATGTCACTCCTCAAGATACTATTCCAATATTGGGGGCAGAGGCATCGGTCACCATGGGGCTCATACACCGGTTAGACAACTACCCCATGCACGTAAATGGAATTCCTGCACCCCAACGGTCTATCGTCGTGTTGGAGACACTCCAAATCACAGAAAAACCTGAAGATATCATAACAGAATTCAGAGACGTTTTTGGCTCCATGGGATGCCTTCCCGTAATGCATAATCTAATTCTCAAAGAGGACGCACAACCAGTAATAGTCCCAGCCAGGGCTATCCCACACGCTTTCCGGGAGCCACTAAAGAAAGAACTGCAAAGAATGCTTGAGTTGGGAGTAATTGAAAGTGTCACCGAACCAACCGAGTGGGTTCATCCCTTGGTCATTGTTCCTAAAGAGGATGGAAATATTAGAGTCTGTTTGGACCCTCGGAATCTGAATCCTTCACTCAAGAGAGAACATTTCAAGTTACCTATCTCACAGGAAATATTCAGCAATTTACAGGGCAGCACGATCTTCAGTGTATTAGACGCCATCTCTGCTTTCAGGCAAATACAACTAACGGAGGAAAGCTCACGGCTATGCACGTTTGCGACGCCATACGGCAGGTATCGTTTCAAACGCCTACCCTATGGAATATCTAGCGCTAGTGAATTATGTCAAAGAATCATGCACGAAATCTTCGGGGACATACAACATGTCTATATCTCAACGGATGACATACTCCTGGCCGCCACCTCAATTCAACACCACTACAGATTATTGCGTACCGTGCTCGAACGGGCCCGCCGTGCCGGAATAAAATTCAGTTTTAAGAAATTACAATTGGTGGTACCATCAGTCAAATACCTTGGTCATATACTCTCATGCCAATGCGTTAAGGTTGACAGTAAAAAGGTAGCCGCAATCAAAGATATACAACCACCGCAGACCAAGAAGGAACTGCAAAGATTTCTAGGAGTCATCAATTACCTCAGCAAGTTCATAATTCATTATTCAGAAAATGCCGCTCCACTCCGGAATCTGTTGAAGAACACCTCCGAATTCATCTGGGACAGTGTGACGCAACGCAACTTCGAACAGCTAAAGGATGATATTATCCAGGCTCCTGTGTTGGCATTCTTCGACCCGACCAATCAGATAGTAGTTTCTGTTGATGCGAGTCAATATGGAATTGGAGCTGTTTTGCTCCAAGACAAGCAACCAGTACAATATGCTTCGACAACACTCACGGAAACCCAACAACGCTACGCGCAAATTGAAATGGAGCTACTGGCCATCGTCTATGCTATGGAACACTTTCATTACTTCGTAGTTGGCAAAGAAGTCATTGTAGAAACAGACCACAATCCGCTGCTGGCCATTGTCAAGAAACCGCTAACGTCGCTATCACCGCGGCTTCAAAGACTGGTTCTCCGTCTGTCACGATACAACCCTACACTGGTCTTTGTACCAGGCGCACAGATGTATATAGCCGATACATTATCAAGATCTCCGTCTTTGACCACAGACATTAACACAGACTATCTAGAAGGACCAGCGACAGCGTTACACTCGATGGCAGTATTATCAGATGAAAAGACAAGAGAGTATAAACTAAGCGTGAATCACGATGAACACATGCAGACGCTAATTACTTATGCACAGAATGGTTGGCCGAAGTATCAGTCGAGAGTCAACAATGATCTCCATCCGTACTGGGTTATAAAGAATGAACTTCATGTAGACAATGGACTGTTGTATCGGGGCCAGAGACTCGTAATTCCAGAAGTGATGCGATCTACCATAATCAACCAATTACACGCCGCACACCAAGGCATCAACTCTTGCGTCAGGAAAGCCCGGCTTCACGTTTACTGGCCCGGAATGACGAGTGAAATATCGAGTGCAATCCAAGCATGCGATGTACGTCGTAGTCGTGATAGAGCCAAAACCCATCAAACAGCCTTGCCACATGAAGTTCCACTTTTACCCTGGCAAATAATTGGCATGGATTTGTTCCATCACAATAACCAATCTATGCTAATCTGCGTGGACTATCACTCCAAATTCATCGAAGTGGACACATTGACAAAAACAGACGCAAAGGCGGTTATTAGAGCCATAACTCCACATTTTGCTCGTTATGGCACGCCACTGAAGATAATTACGGATAACGGGCCGCCTTTCAACTCTAGCGAATTTTCCCAATTCTTAACGCAATGGGGAGTCAACCATCATTTGACATCCAGCCCAAACTTCCCTCAAGGAAACGGTATGGCCGAGCGTCATATCCAGACGATAAAGAACCTTCTAGCGAAAGCAACAATTTCGGGTGTCGACCCTCATCGCGTACTACAAGAATACAGAGCGACTCCTCTACAAGGATTACCATCGCCCTCGGAAATGATGATGGGAAGATTGATAAGAACTCAAAATACAACCTCAGAAGCTACTCTTGAACCAAAATTTCCAATTCAAGATACGCTAAAATCATTACAAGAACGTCGTCAAACTATGTTGAAGGACAAACAAATACGGGCAAGAAATATCCACAACAACAATTTCAAAATTGGGGACTTCGTCAGGTATAACGTTGCACCGCGCACCTGGATGCTAGCCAAAATTATAGATCGGGCAGTCGAACCCGAATCTTATATCATTGCCACTGAATCGGGGGCATGTTACCGAAGAAATCAGATACACCTGCGACCAGCAAAATTACTGGCTGAACCGATGCAAGCGGAAGGACACCCGGAAACGTTAAATAAGTACACCCATAGAGGACATGTAGCGAAAGAAGTTAGACAAAAAAGCCAGGAAAACCTTAACCCTGCCTGTGAAGTCAATATCGGTATAAAAGACCAGAAGCTAAGACAGTCAGTTCAATCGTCAACCGGGGTACAGTCGCAACCGGAAGCTACCAGGCACCCTGAAGTCTCCACAGAGCCACCCGGAACATCACCACCTCATAGTCTTCTGCAGAACACTAAAGACCTACCAACACGAACAAGAAGTGGACGACTAATTAAGCCTCCCGACCGCTACCAACATTGGACCTTCAACTTATAGATACTTGCTAAATTTTAAAACTTAACTATTGTTTAACCTTGAAAAGAATTTTTTTTTGAGAATATAACATGTTACATCATATTACGTGACTAATAAGATAGCTTATCTTATCTAATCTTATCTAATATACGAGTTGTAATAATGCTAGACAAGGCGAAGTCTTTCTTTATGAATTAAAGTCTCAAGCCGCTAAGATCTTGTTGGTTC
Source organism: Phalangium opilio (assembly GCF_054372755.1). Lineage (NCBI taxonomy): Eukaryota > Metazoa > Arthropoda > Arachnida > Opiliones > Phalangiidae > Phalangium > Phalangium opilio. The sequence goes on along the minus strand of NW_028324237.1, from coordinate 1,592,262 downwards.
TTTAAACAAACACCTAACACAACCAAATGAGGATTTGGTTCAAAACAGAAATTTGAATTTGTCGGTGTAAATAGTCAGTCCACTATTTGGTTGAAATGAATACTTTCAAATACCGCGCACAGCCTTACTGTGCTCCTTGGCAGTGAAAAGAATCTCGCTTTCTTTGGAACCGGCGCCTCTAAAGAAATCTCGGATCGAGAGAAAAGGGATGGGGGAAATGACGATGACGGCAGTGGACACTGGACTGAGCCCTACGGGCTGAACATATTCCCAAAAATTGGAAAGCACAAAAGTTCACCTCTCCGTCGTCTGCAACGCGTGAAACCGTTGCAATCTTTTATCCTAATCCTGTCAAATCTTTAGCAAGAGTTTTTTGTATGAATAAAAATTGGTAAACTTCCTAGCGAAAGGGAGTCGAACTTGAAAAACCCAAAAGCAAAAAATACGAGGACCTCTCTACCTATTTTTTGACCCCCCCTCCTTCGCTATCCCTCTCGGACCCGAGAAAATAAGAGAGACTCTCTCTCAACCCTTTTTTTTGTATAAAAACATACACAACCAAAAGAGATCTCGAGAGGTCAGGTTAGGACCTAAAAATAAACTAAAATTATAGGCTCTACGCAAAATGAGCAATTTAAACTTAAAATAAAAGAAACAAATGAGTAAATGTAAACTCGCGAAACTAGAATATTGATTAATAAAACAAATTAAACAAAACTAAATATTTTTGAGTAAACCGAGTCGAAATCAACCTAAACATTCGACAAAATGGTGCCGACAACATCGGGATTATGAACCAGGGAAAGGATAATAGTTTCGATAGTTTCGTGAGTAAATAAAACTAAAATCGAAAATAAATTAAATTAGTATAAAGTAAGCGGTAAAAGACTTGAGCCAAACAAACGAAAATGGCTAACGCTAACGCGGATAGAGACTTGAAACTACAAAAAGCTAAAGTAACGCGAAAAACAATACGCAGTGCGGTCACTAAAGTAACTACAAGCATAGACACTTTACTGAAAAGTAAAAACCTAAGACAAGATGATCTAGAAGACAGCCTAGCATTATTAATGCAGAAAGAAGAAGATTTAAACAAAGCAGAAACAGAAGTTACAAAGTACATGGATGACTTAGCGGAGCTGGAGAAAGATATGGAACTACGAGAAGAATACCAGGATAAAATCATCATGGCTAAAACTAAAGCACAACGAGCGACGCAACAACTAATGGGAATAGCATCACCAGCTTTAATAAACTCGACAACAAATTTAATCCAAGGGAACGGACATACAGCTAAAGTGACCACCAAATTACCAACTTTAGTGATGCAAAAGTTCGACGGCGATATAACTCAATGGAACTCATTTTGGTCACAATTTAAGGCAGCTGTTGACGATCAGACGGACTTATCAAAGGTAGAAAAGCTAACTTATTTGATATCCTTATTGGAGGGAGAGGCGGCGAACGCTGTAGATAAGTCAAATTATTCGGATCAGGCATATGACGATGCGTGTACAAGCTTAATTAGTAAATACGCGAGAACAGATTTAATGCAGTTTAGTTTAATGATGAAATTGTTAGACATGGAAGCAATCACTAAAACATCAGATTTAAAGGGGTTAAGGAAATTAGTAGATCAATGCGAATCACATGTTAGAAGCCTAAAAACTCTAGGCGCAGATCCTAAAACAAACGGAATGTTCCTCTGCCCAACTCTGCTAAGAATAGTTCCAAAAGAAATTAGGCATGATTACACTAAAACTAGGGTCCCCAACTCAGCATGGGATGCCGACCATTTACTTAAGTTCTTAAGGAATGATATTGATATGCGAGAAACTACCGAGGTGTTAGGAATGGAAATAAATAACAAAGAAAAAACAGTCTATAAAGGACCAGTAAATCATGTTTCTGAAAAAATAAAGTTCAATAATTATAATAGAGATTATAACAAAGGCTATAAGGGTTCAGCTACTGTATTATCCACAGGAATAGGAAGACAAGAATTTGGGAAGGCTATCTTTTGTATATTCTGTAAGAACCAAACACACCCTTCCTCTAATTGCGTAGCATTTAAATTAGTAGAAAAGAAAAATATCATTCGAAACGAAAATAGGTGTTTCAATTGTTTAAAGGGAGGCCACAGTACCAATAGGTGTCCCTCAAATTATCAGGGCTGTAAACGCTGTAATGGTAGACATAATTTCGCCGTATGCGATCAAAATGAAGTAAACGGAAATAAACAGGGCCAAGGGTCCAACCAAAATCAGAATAACAATGAACAAAGAAATAGCAATCCTATTCCTATAGTACAAGCAGTACAATCGTCATCAGTAAACTTAAACAATACGGGGACTACAGTTCTTCTACAGACCGCAAAAACAGCGGTGTTAAACCCTTCGAACAAATCACAAAAGACAACAGCCAGGTGTTTGTTAGACCAAGGAAGTCAGGGAACTTTCATAAAAGAAGAAATTTCCCGAAAGTTAGATTTGCCCATAATAGGAACGGAAAAAATAAAATTCAATACGTTCTTAAACGAAGAATCCAAAACACTAGAATGCCGAAGAGTAGTATTAGTCTTACAAAATCTTAGAGAGCCCCAAAAAACCCACCAAATAGAAGCTCTAGAAGTGCCTTATGTATGTCGTAGTGTTACGTCAGTGAGCGAAACAGAGATAGGACAACTTGCAAAATCAAAGGGAATTGAGCTAGCGGATGATTTCCATTGTACGAATGACCCTTCTAGTATCGAGCTATTGATTGGGGCGGATAACTACTGGGACTTGGTACCAGGTAAACTGGAAAGATTAGGGAAAAACCTCATGGCCATAGAAACTAAAATAGGATGGGTAGTACAAGGGCAATCACCTATAAAAGGGGGTGAAACTGCAAGCTATTCCATTACTTGTATGAAAATAAGCGTTGAAGAAAAGGAGGTAACAAAAACCCTTAAATCCTTATGGGAATTAGAAACTCTAGGTATTGGAAGCCAAGAAAACCCAAAACTTCAAAACAACTTGGAAATGATGGAAAGATTTGAAAAAGAAACCACCTTCGAAGGGGGTAGATATATAGTGAAATTTCCATGGAAAACAGATAAGAGCATTTTACCAAATAACTTCGCCCTAGCAATGAAAAGATTTAAGCCTTTAGTAAAAAAATTCCAGAACGATCCCGTTTTCTTTGAAAAATACAAAACAGTTATAGAGGAACAGCTTAGATTAGGCATAGTCGAAGAGGTAGAATTTGAGAACAACCCTATTGAAAAAAAAGGTATAAATTATTTGCCACATCAAGGCGTGGTGAATGAACAAAGAGCCACGACTAAACTTAGGGTTGTACTCGATGGCTCAGCTCACGAGCAGGGTAAACCGTCCCTAAATAATTGTTTGGAAACCGGACCCAACCTTAATCCTGACCTGCTACTCCTCCTCCTAAGGTTTAGAATAGGAAAAATAGCGCTAGTGGCCGATATAGAAAAGGCCTTTTTGCAGGTGAAATTGGAAGAGGGTGAAAGAGATAGTGTGAGGTTCTTATGGGTAAAAATAGTAGATGGGAAGTTAGTGCCCCATCAGTTTCGGGTATTAAGAATGACACGTGTCCCATTTGGGGTCTCTTCCAGCCCATATTTACTAGCTGCGACTATAAAAACACACCTGAAATCCTACCAACAAAGTAACTCCATGGTTTTTGAAATACTAAATAGAGACCTATACTACGACGACCTTGTGACGTCAGTCAATTGTATTAAACAGGCCATAGAAGTAGCTGAAGCTAGTAAAAATATATTAAAAGATGCTGGGATGGTTTTAAGAAAATGGAAAACCAATTCTAAGGAATTAAAAGGATATTTGGGAATTAATGACGAAGAATCGGGACTTAAACAACTTGTTGAGAAAAATATCATGCAAGAACAAGAGAAAGTACTAGGGATAAATTGGAACACTAATAAAGATACTTTCACTTATGACCTTTCCAATGTATTAGAATACCTAAGCAAAGTTAAGAAAACAAAGAGGTGTCTTTTGTCAGCCTTAGCTCAGATTTTTCACCCATTGGTAGTGTTAGGCCCCTACACCATCAGGGCTAAAATGTTATTTCAAGAAACTTGGGTATTAGCGGAAAATCAAAACCAAAAATTAGATTGGAACGATGAGCTACCTGAAAAGATGGGAAAGGAGTTTGAAAGGTGGTGTCTCGAAATGACAGAATTATCTAAATTAGAAATACCTAGATTCTATTTAAACGAATTAGAGGGAAAAATAGAAAAACAAGAATTACATTGTTTTATGGATGCAAGTATGAAGGCTTTTGCGGCTGTTATCTACCTTAGAACAGAAACTACGGAAGGAAAGGTACAAACAAGCTTAATAACGGGGAAAACTAGAGTAGCCCCCTTAAAAAATAAATTAACTATCACAAAGTTGGAATTAACTGGTTGTTTAATTGGCGCACGATTAGTTAATTACGTAAAAGGCGTATTTCAAAACCCTGACATAGAGGTAACCTATTGGACTGATTCAGCAGTAGCTTTAGGTTGGATTAAATCCAACGCAACTGAATGGAAACCATTCGTTTCGAATAGGGTGAATGATATACAAAGTATCACAAACAAAATTCAATGGAAACATTGCCCCGGAAATTCAAACCCAGCAGACATACCTACCAGGGGTTTAAAAGCCTTAGAATTAATAAATAATAAATTATGGTGGGAAGGTCCCTCCTGGTTAAGAAAACCTTCTTCAGAATGGCCAAAAGGTAATCCTAGCATCGCAGGATGCGATTCCCAAATTGATAGCGAAAGGAAGAAATTTGTAATGGTGGTTGAGCCTTTAACCATTTTGGGTATACAAAATATAATAGATCTAAAAAACCACAGTTCATTAACTAAAGTGATCCGAGTTACCGCATACCTCCTTAGATTTGTAAAGGGTTGTTGCAAAATCCCCACTGAGAAGGGTACCTTAACTTCCGAGGAGCTAGACAATGCAGAGAAAAAATGGGTGAAGGACATTCAATCTGAAGATTTCTACCTAGAAATTCAAAAGCTAAAACCAGGAGATACAATCTCAAATAGTTCAAAATTAAAATCATTAGATCCAATAGTAGATGAGGAGGATATTTTAAGGGTAGGCGGTAGACTAGGGGAATCTAGTTTAAATTACAATCAAAAACATCCGATTATTTTGAGCAAAACGCAGCGTTTGTCCACTCTTCTGATAAGAAGGAGTCATATGAGGATGCTACATTCAGGCGTAACCAGTACGATAACCGATTTAAGAGAAAATTACTGGATAATATCGGGTCGACAGTTGACAAAAACTCTCTTGAAAAAATGCTTTGTTTGCAATAAATTTAACGCGCGCGCCGGAAAAGTGCAAACCGCACCACTGCCTAAATCAAGAATAATAGAAACACCCCCGTTCGAGACAATCGGCCTTGATTTCGCAGGTCCGTTACTAATAAAAACTGAAAAGAGGAAGATAATGAAAAAGGTGTACATATTGTTAATAACATGCGCAGTTACTCGAGCCGTTCACCTAGAGCTTGTTGAATCAATGAGCACAGCGAACTTCTTGTTAGCGATGACTCGTTTTATGTCTCGACGAGGAATACCAAAATTAATATTTAGTGACAACGCTAAAAGTTTCAAACGCGCTGAAGCCGATTATAAAGAAATTTGGCAAAATTTAAATGACCGCGAAATTAGAGATTTCTATGGAAATGACGGAATCACGTGGCGATACATAGCGGATCGCGCTAGTTGGTGGGGCGGAATGTATGAAAGACTAGTTGGAGTAGTCAAGAAGTCGCTAAAAAAGGTTCTAGGAACCGCAGCATTAAACTTCACCGAAATGGAAACTGTTTTAACACAAACAGAAGCCGTGGTCAACTCAAGACCAATCACTTTCATTTACAATGAACCAAATGAGCCCAGTCCATTGACCCCTGCACATTTCTTAATCGGGCGACGGTTAAAAGCTTTACCTAACCGAAGGGTAAAGGAATCGGAGAACTTCAACCTCACAAGGAAGGAACAAATGGTTCGCTGGAGTTATCGCCAAAAAATTATGAACATGTTATGGAAACGATGGCGAACCGAATATTTAATGCAACTAAGATCAGCTCATCACGTGGATAACATAGTAAAAATGGACTCCATTTTTAAAGTAGGAGATGTCGTCATGGTACACGATGACAAACTACCTAGACAAATGTGGATCATAGGTGTAGTGACGCAAACCCAGCCCGGACGGGATGGTCGTGTACGTTCGTGCATGTTAAAATTAACTAACGGGAATGTCATAAGACGCCCTGTTCAACTTCTATACCTTTTAGAGTTACCAGAACCTTGATATATTTAAACAATTCTGTAACTACTTAACTTGTATTATCTTTTTAACATTGTATCTATAACTAATTAATCTTAAATGCTCTGTAAATTACTACGCATTTGCGGGGGAGTGTCAAATCTTTAGCAAGAGTTTTTTGTATGAATAAAAATTGGTAAACTTCCTAGCGAAAGGGAGTCGAACTTGAAAAACCCAAGCAAAAAATACGAGGACCTCTCTACCTATTTTTTGACCCCCCCCCCCTTCGCTATCCCTCTCGGACCCGAGAAAATAAGAGAGACTCTCTCTCAACCCTTTTTTTTGTATAAAAACATACACAACCAAAAGAGATCTCGAGAGGTCAGGTTAGGACCTAAAAATAAACTAAAATTATAGGCTCTACGCAAAATGAGCAATTTAAACTTAAAATAAAAGAAACAAATGAGTAAATGTAAACTCGCGAAACTAGAATATTGATTAATAAAACAAATTAAACAAAACTAAATATTTTTGAGTAAACCGAGTCGAAATCAACCTAAACATTCGACAAATCCTAATGATTGATTTATAAAATATTTTGAGTCGTCGACAAAATAAGCGGGAACCAATGGTATCATGGCCGTTTAAATGCAGACGTGGAACTTAAGCACCCACAAGCGACGTTTAATATGAGAATTACGATGAAAGATAAAACTCCGTACTCCGATATTTATTCTAATACTTTTCATGCGAACAATTTTAATAACAAAAAAAGCAATATGGGTGATTCAGAGATGTATGCGTTCCTTGTAACAGTAGATTCCTTGCAAAATTTGGAGGTGATATTTCCTGAGCAGTTTTGGTTTAAATCGAACCGTTACAGAGTTACAAGCCCTTAAACTGCGGGCCCATTTGGGCCCTAATACCAGAGCTGTGCTAATTAATTAGCAACATTTACTAATTGAAAATGGTAATTGAATTTTAATTACCTTAGTGCTAATTGAGAAGTAATTCTAATTAATTAGTATGAATCGGAAAGGTAATTATCTAATTAAAATTTAATTAGATTTAGGATTAACTAATTAGCCAATTGGATTTTCAATTATTCTTTTACGCCAATTTGTTGTAAAAAAATCGAGGAATTAACTCTTGATTCTTCTATTTGAATATGAAAAAGCCTTATTATATCGATGAGGAAACCTTAGTGCTACTCTAAATTTTTCAGCTCCTCAAATATGAGAGAATACTAGTACTAGTAGAAAATTTCGTAGTTCGCAACTGCCCCATTTCGAAATTTCGACTGTTTTACCCACTCGAATTAATAGCAGTGCGCGCATCTATTTACTACTTAGGAGTCCATTATAGGAACTGTGGCAAGAAAATGAAGAAATGAGACAAATTTTAACATGACGGAAGGCTCGAGGCTTGTCTCATTTTTGGCTTCCGTACCCGTTTTTCAATGGCATTAAAACATTAAACTTTGCATTACCAAAGTACTAAATCCATGGGCACTTTTAAACTTTTATATTTACTTATGGTTTTTTTTACCTTAATTAGAAAATAGTAATTCTAATTAATTAGTTTGATAAATAAATGTCTAATTTCTAATTGAATTGAATTTGTTTCTATGTCTAATTGCTAATTGGCTAATTAATTAATTCGTAAATATTTTCCTAATTGCTAATTGGCTAATTAGTTAGTTCATAAATATTTCCCTAATTGCTAATTCTAATTCAATTAGTTGTCAGCTAATTAGCACAGCTCTGCCTAATACCCTCTTCAGACGGTGCGTAAAATCTTGGTCTAATAAGAAATAGCTTGTTTAATACTCTTGTTTCTTTTGAAACAAAAAACAGATCGTAAAGCGATTTTGGTTAAACGAAATTCAGGTTTTCAGAATAAACTCGCGATATCTAACAATGCCTCTCACTATCTTTCTCAAGCAAGCAGTGGTTTTAACGCGTCGTCTGAAGAGGGTATGAAAAAAGAGGTAAAAAGTAGTTTAAAATGAGCTATCATCGGTGATTGCCAAATTAAGAAATTCTTACAAATTCACATTTTGGCCTCCAAGCTTCCGCTGATAGACAGCTAGAGCTTTTCACCCTCTTTAGGCGAAGCATGAAAAGTACATCAATACGTCAGAGTTTAAGTCGAGATGCTATTTTGTGAGGATGAAATCCAGAGGCCAAACGTGCAAGCTTTACTTTCAATAAAAAACGATAATTTTTGGAAATTTCTTTATTTCGGTGTAACAAAAGAATTAAATTGAAGAAAAAAGGTCTTCAACGTCATATTAAAGAAATTGCTCAAAATGAGCACCATTGGCGTAGATGCATGTCTGAGCCCGACGTCTAAAAGACCCGGGCACACTGTTCAGCATTTCCAGAATGTTCGCCGCAGCATATTGAATGCGCTCCTGAAGAACGTCTCTTGTTGGCACGGGTGAAAAGTAAACCATGGCTTTCATGGTTCCCCACAAGAAAAAAATCCAGTGGATTTAAATCTGGTGAACGGGGAGGCCTATCTATCTTCTTGGATATTGTTCGTTGAGAAATTCCCGAACTGCTCGACTGTAGTGCGCGGGAGCACCATCCTGCAGGATCCACATGCGTGCTCTGGTAGCCAAAGGGACGTCTTCCAATAGTAAAGGTACATCTTGACGAAGAAATTCCAAATACGCTTCACCAGTTAAACGTGGTGGAAGCATAAACGGACCAACAAGATGGTTGCCAACAAGTCCGGCCCAGACATTTATGGAAAACTGGTGCTGATGACTTCCTTCTCGAGTTAGATGAGGGTTTTCTGCAGTCCAGTCGTGCAAATTGTGAAGGTTTATTATGCCTGTTCTGGAAAAATTCGCTTCATCCATGGAAAGAATGCTTGACAGGAAGTTCGGACCGTTTGCGTCGCGTTGTAATAACCAACGGCTGAAATTAGCTCGCTGTGGATAGTCATTTGGTGTTAACTCCTGAACTCGCTGGTAATGATAAGGCCTTAGTCCGTTCGATCTAATAACTCTCCAGACGCGGGATTGTGGTATACCCGTGAAATGAGCGATTTGCCGGGTGCTTACCGTTGGGTCCTCAATGACGTAGTTCATTATCTCGTCTTCTTGGCGATCACGAACAATACCGCGATCCCTAACGCCTAGGCCACGATTAATCGCGCCAGTTTCCCGTAATCATCGATCAACATTGAGGAACGTGCGAGGGTCTGGTGCTCGTCTCCTAGGAAATCGTTCAGCGTACCTTAGCGCAGCTTCGTTCGCGTTACCACGACATTCCCCTAACAACAAATGCATGTCCGCGTATTCGTTATTCGTAAAGTTATTAAACGCTCGGTTCGCCATTGCGGACTTTAATAAGTTCTATCTATTCAGAATAATTTATTGAATACAAATAAAATCCGTAATCTACGCCATGGGAAATTTGTATTTTCACCAATTAGTAAACGAAACCAACGTCTCGTTTACTAATTGGTGAATCCGGTTTCTATTAGACCAAAATACCTATTAAAAGTCATTTTGGGCTTATTTTGAAGTATTTAAACGCCATTAGTTTCCCTGCTGAAGCAGTGAAAATTTGTTTGTAATCGATAAATTATTCTGAATAGATAGAACTTATTAAAGTCCGCAAGGGCAAACCGAGCGTTCAATAACTTTACGAATAACGAATACGTGGACATGCATTTGTTGTAAGGAGAATGTCGTGGTAACGCGAACGAAGCTGCGCTAAGGTACGCTGAACGATTTCCTAGGAGACGAGCACCAGACCCTTGCACGTTCCTCAATGTTGATCGACGATTACGGGAAACTGGCGCGGTTAATCGTGGCCTAGGCGTTAGGGATCGCGGTATTGTTCGTGATTGCCAAGAAGACGAGATAATGAACTACGTCATTGAGGACCCAACGGTAAGCACCCGGCAAATCGCTCATTTCACGGGTATACCACAATCCCGCGTCTGGAGAGTTATTAGATCGAACGGACTAAGGCCTTATCACTACCAGCGAGTTCAGGAGTTAACACCAAATGACTATCCACAGCGAGTTAATTTCAGCCGTTGGTTATTACAACGCGACGCAAACGGTCCGAACTTCCTGTCAAGCATTCTTTCCATGGATGAAGCGAATTTTTCCAGAACAGGCATAATAAACCTTCACAATTTGCACGACTGGACTGCAGAAAACCCTCATCTAACTCGAGAAGGAAGTCATCAGCACCAGTTTTCCATAAATGTCTGGGCCGGATTTGTTGGCAACCATCTTGTTGGTCCGTTTATGCTTCCACCACGTTTAACTGGTGAAGCGTATTTGGAATTTCTTCGTCAAGATGTACCTTTACTATTTGAAGACGTCCCTTTGGCTACCCGTGCACGCATGTGGATCCTGCAGGATGGTGCTCCCTGTAACAGCACGGATCAGTTCGTTTATTTTAGTTAAATCGACAATACGGCCTTGAACAAGGGGGAATAGCTCAGTGGTAGAGCTTTCGACTGCAGGTTGAGAAGTCCTTGGTTCAAACCCGAGTTCTCCCTGTAACAGCACGGATCATTCCGTTTATTTTAGTTAAATCGACATTACGGCCTTGAACAAGGGCGAATAGCTCAGTGGTAGAGCATTCGACTGCAGATTGAGAAGTCCTTGGTTCAAACCCGAGTTCCCCCTGTAGTAGCACGAATCATTCCGTTTATTTCAGTTAAATCGACATTACGATTATGAACAAGTGGGAATAGCTCAGTGGTAGAGCGTTCGGTGGCAGATCGAGAGATCCTTGGTTCAAACCCGAGTTCTCCCTGTAACAGCACGGATCATTCCGTTTATTTTAGTTAAAACGACATTACGGTCTTGAACAAGGGGGAATAGCTCAGTGGTAGAGCATTCGACTGCAGATCGAGAGGTCCTTGGTTCAAACCCGAGTTCTCACTGTAACAGCACGGATCATTGCGTTTATTTTAGTTAAATCGACATTGCGGCTATGAACAAAGGGGAATAGCTCAGTGGTAGAGCATTCGACTGCAGGTTGAGAAGTCCTTGGTTCAAACCCGAGTTCTCCCTGTAACAGCACGGATCATTCCGTTTATTTTAGTTAAATCGACATTACTGCCTTGAACAAGGGGGAATAGCTCAGTGGTAGAGCATTCGACTGCAGATTGAGAAGTCCTTGGTTCAAACCCGAGTTCCCCCTGTAGTAGCACGAATCATTCCGTTTATTTTAGTTAAAACGACATTACGGTCTTGAACAAGGGGGAATAGCTCAGTGGTAGAGCATTCGACTGCAGATCGAGAGGTCCTTGGTTCAAACCCGAGTTCTCCCTGTAACAGCACGGATCATTCCGTTTATTTTAGTTAAAACGACAATACGGCCTTGAACAAGGGGGAATAGCTCAGTGGTAGAGCTTTCGACTGCAGGTTGAGAAGTCCTTGGTTCAAACCCGAGTTCTCCCTGTAACAGCACGGATCATTCCGTTTATTTTAGTTAAATCGACATTACGGCCTTGAACAAGGGCGAATAGCTCAGTGGTAGAGCATTCGACTGCAGATTGAGAAGTCCTTGGTTCAAACCCGAGTTCCCCCTTTAGTAGCACGAATCATTCCGTTTATTTCAGTTAAATCGACATTACGATTATGAACAAGTGGGAATAGCTCAGTGGTAGAGCATTCGACGGGAGATCGAGAGGTCCTTGGTTCAAACCCGAGTTCTCACTGTAACAGCACGGATCATTGCGTTTATTTTAGTTAAATCGACATTGCGGCTATGAACAAAGGGGAACAGCTCAGTGGTAGAGCTTTCGACTGCAGGTTGAGAAGTCCTTGGTTCAAACCCGAGTTCTCCCTGTAACAGCACGGATCATTCCGTTTATTTTAGTTAAATCGACATTACTGCCATGAACAAGGGGGAATAGCTCAGTGGTAGAGCATTCGACTGCAGATTGAGAAGTCCTTGGTTCAAACCCGAGTTTCCCCTGTAGTAGCACGAATCATTCCGTTTATTTCAGTTAAATCGACATTGCGATTATGAACAAGTGGGAATAGCTTAGTGGTAGAGCATTCGACGGCAGATCAAGAGGTCCTTGGTTCAAACCCGAGTTCTCCCTGTAACAGCACGGATCATTCCGTTTATTTTAGTTAAAACGACAATACGGCCTTGAACAAGGGGGAATAGCTCAGTGGTAGAGCTTTCGACTGCAGGTTGAGAAGTCCTTGGTTCAAACCCGAGTTTTCCCTGTAACAGCACGGATCATTCCGTTTATTTTAGTTAAATCGACATTACGGCCTTGAACAAGGGCGAATAGCTCAGTGGTAGAGCATTCGACTGCAGATTGAGAAGTCCTTGGTTCAAACCCGAGTTCCCCCTTTAGTAGCACGAATCATTCCGTTTATTTCAGTTAAATCGACATTACGATTATGAACAAGTGGGAATAGCTCAGTGGTAGAGCATTCGACGGCAGATCGAGAGGTCCTTGGTTCAAACCCGAGTTCTCCCTGTAACAGCACGAATCATTCCGTTTATTTTAGTTAAAACGACCTTACGGTCTTGAACAAGGGGGAATAGCTCAGTGGTAGAGCATTCGACTGCAGATCGAGAGGTCCTTGGTTCAAACCCGAGTTCTCACTGTAACAGCACGGATCATTGCGTTTATTTTAGTTAAATCGACATTGCGGCTATGAACAAAGGGGAATAGCTCAGTGGTAGAGCTTTCGACTGCAGGTTGAGAAGTCCTTGGTTCAAACCCGAGTTCTCCCTGTAACAGCACGGATCATTCCGTTTATTTTAGTTAAATCGACATTACTGCCTTGAACAAGGGGGAATAGCTCAGTGGTAGAGCATTCGACTGCAGATCGAGAGGTCCTTGGTTCAAACCCGAGTTCTCCCTGTAACAGCACGAATCATTCCGTTTATTTTAGTTAAAACGACATTACGGTCTTGAACAAGGGAGAATAGCTCAGTGGTAGAGCATTCGACTGCAGATCGAGAGGTCCTTGGTTCAAACCCGAGTTCTCCCTGTAACAGCACGGATCATTCCGTTTATTTTAGTTAAATCGACATTACGGCCTTGAACAAGGGGGAATAGCTCAGTGGTAGAACATTCGACTGCAGATTGAGAAGTCCTTGGTTCAAACCCGAGTTTCCCCTGTAGTAGCACGAATCATTCCGTTTATTTCGGTTAAATCGACATTGCGATTATGAACAAGTGGGAATAGCTTAGTGGTAGAGCATTCGACGGCAGATCAAGAGGTCCTTGGTTCAAACCCGAGTTCTCCCTGTAACAGCACGGATCATTCCGTTCATTTTAGTTAAAACGACATTACGGTCTTGAAAAAGGGGGAATAGCTCAGTGGTAGAGCATTCGACTGCAGATCGAGAGGTCCTTGGTTCAAACCCGAGTTCTCCCTGTAACAGCACGAATCATTCCGTTTATTTTAGTTAAAACGACATTACGGTCTTGAACAAGGGGGAATAGCTCAGTGGTAGAGCATTCGACTGCAGATCGAGAGGTCCTTGGTTCAAACCCGAGTTCTCCCTGTAACAGCACGGATCATTCTGTTTATTTTAGTTAAATCGACATTACGGCCTTGAACAAGGGGGAATAGCTCAGTGGTAGAGCATTCGACTGCAGATTGAGAAGTCCTTGGTTCAAACCCGAGTTTCCCCTGTAGTAGCACGAATCATTCCGTTTATTTCAGTTAAATCGACATTGCGATTATGAACAAGTGGGAATAGCTTAGTGGTAGAGCATTCGACGGCAGACCAAGAGGTCCTTGGTTCAAACCCGAGTTCTCCCTGTAACAGCACGGATCATTCCGTTCATTTTAGTTAAAACGACATTACGGTCTTGAAAAAGGGGGAATAGCTCAGTGGTAGAGCATTCGACTGCAGATCGAGAGGTCCTTGGTTCAAACCCGAGTTCTCCCTGTAACAGCACGAATCATTCCGTTTATTTTAGTTAAAACGACATTACGGTCTTGAACAAGGGGGAATAGCTCAGTGGTAGAGCATTCGACTGCAGATCGAGAGGTCCTTGGTTCAAACCCGAGTTCTCCCTGTAACAGCACGGATCATTCCGTTTATTTTAGTTAAATCGACATTACGGCCTTGAACAAGGGGGAATAGCTCAGTGGTAGAGCATTCGACTGCAGATTGAGAAGTCCTTGGTTAAAACCCGAGTTTCCCCTGTAGTAGCACGAATCATTCCGTTTATTTCAGTTAAATCGACATTGCGATTATGAACAAGTGGGAATAGCTTAGTGGTAGAGCATTCGACGGCAGATCAAGAGGTCCTTGGTTCAAACCCGAGTTCTCCCTGTAACAGCACGGATCATTCCGTTCATTTTAGTTAAAACGACATTACGGTCTTGAAAAAGGGGGAATAGCTCAGTGGTAGAGCATTCGACTGCAGATCGAGAGGTCCTTGGTTCAAACCCGAGTTCTCCCTGTAACAGCACGAATCAATCCGTTTATTTTAGTTAAAACGACATTACGGTCTTGAACAAGGGGGAATAGCTCAGTGGTAGAGCATTCGACTGCAGATCGAGAGGTCCTTGGTTCAAACCCGAGTTCTCCCTGTAACAGCACGGATCATTCCGTTTATTTTAGTTAAATCGACATTACGGCCTTGAACAAGGGGGAATAGCTCAGTGGTAGAGCATTCGACTGCAGATTGAGAAGTCATTGGTTCAAACCCGAGTTTCCCCTGTAGTAGCACGAATCATTCCGTTTATTTCAGTTAAATCGACATTGCGATTATGAACAAGTGGGAATAGCTTAGTGGTAGAGCATTCGACGGCAGATCAAGAGGTCCTTGGTTCAAACCCGAGTTCTCCCTGTAACAGCACGGATCATTCCGTTCATTTTAGTTAAAACGACATTACGGTCTTGAAAAAGGGGGAATAGCTCAGTGGTAGAGCATTCGACTGCAGATCGAGAGGTCCTTGGTTCAAACCCGAGTTCTCCCTGTAACAGCACGAATCATTCCGTTTATTTTAGTTAAAACGACATTACGGTCTTGAACAAGGGGGAATAGCTCAGTGGTAGAGCATTCGACTGCAGATCGAGAGGTCCTTGGTTCAAACCCGAGTTCTCCCTGTAACAGCACGGATCATTCTGTTTATTTTAGTTAAATCGACATTACGGCCTTGAACAAGGGGGAATAGCTCAGTGGTAGAGCATTCGACTGCAGATTGAGAAGTCCTTGGTTCAAACCCGAGTTTCCCCTGTAGTAGCACGAATCATTCCGTTTATTTCAGTTAAATCGACATTGCGATTATGAACAAGTGGGAATAGCTTAGTGGTAGAGCATTCGACGGCAGATCAAGAGGTCCTTGGTTCAAACCCGAGTTCTCCCTGTAACAGCACGGATCATTCCGTTCATTTTAGTTAAAACGACATTACGGTCTTGAAAAAGGGGGAATAGCTCAGTGGTAGAGCATTCGACTGCAGATCGAGAGGTCCTTGGTTCAAACCCGAGTTCTCCCTGTAACAGCACGAATCATTCCGTTTATTTTAGTTAAAACGACATTACGGTCTTGAACAAGGGGGAATAGCTCAGTGGTAGAGCATTCGACTGCAGATCGAGAGGTCCTTGGTTCAAACCCGAGTTCTCCCTGTAACAGCACGGATCATTCTGTTTATTTTAGTTAAATCGACATTACGGCCTTGAACAAGGGGGAATAGCTCAGTGGTAGAGCATTCGACTGCAGATTGAGAAGTCCTTGGTTCAAACCCGAGTTTCCCCTGTAGTAGCACGAATCATTCCGTTTATTTCAGTTAAATCGACATTGCGATTATGAACAAGTGGGAATAGCTTAGTGGTAGAGCATTCGACGGCAGATCAAGAGGTCCTTGGTTCAAACCCGAGTTCTCCCTGTAACAGCACGGATCATTCCGTTCATTTTAGTTAAAACGACATTACGGTCTTGAAAAAGGGGGAATAGCTCAGTGGTAGAGCATTCGACTGCAGATCGAGAGGTCCTTGGTTCAAACCCGAGTTCTCCCTGTAACAGCACGAATCATTCCGTTTATTTTAGTTAAAACGACATTACGGTCTTGAACAAGGGGGAATAGCTCAGTGGTAGAGCATTCGACTGCAGATCGAGAGGTCCTTGGTTCAAACCCGAGTTCTCCCTGTAACAGCACGGATCATTCCGTTTATTTTAGTTAAATCGACATTACGATTATGAACAAGTGGGAATAGCTCAGTGGTAGAGCATTCGACGGCAGATCAAGAGGTCCTTGGTTCAAACCCGAGTTCTCCCTGTAACAGCACGGATCATTCCGTTCATTTTAGTTAAAACGACATTACGGTCTTGAAAAAGGGGGAATAGCTCAGTGGTAGAGCATTCGACTGCAGATCGAGAGGTCCTTGGTTCAAACCCGAGTTCTCCCTGTAACAGCACGAATCATTCCGTTTATTTTAGTTAAAACGACATTACGGTCTTGAACAAGGGGGAATAGCTCAGTGGTAGAGCATTCGACTGCAGATCGAGAGGTCCTTGGTTCAAACCCGAGTTCCCCCTGTAACAGCACGGATCATTCCGTTTATTTTAGTTAAATCGACATTACGGCCTTGAACAAGGGGGAATAGCTCAGTGGTAGAGCATTCGACTGCAGATTGAGAAGTCCTTGGTTCAAACCCGAGTTTCCCCTGTAGTAGCACGAATCATTCCGTTTATTTCAGTTAAATCGACATTGCGATTATGAACAAGTGGGAATAGCTTAGTGGTAGAGAATTCGACGGCAGATCAAGAGGTCCTTGGTTCAAACCCGAGTTCTCCCTGTAACAGCACGGATCATTCCGTTCATTTTAGTTAAAACGACATTACGGTCTTGAAAAAGGGGGAATAGCTCAGTGGTAGAGCATTCGACTGCAGATCGAGAGGTCCTTGGTTCAAACCCGAGTTCTCCCTGTAACAGCAGGAATCATTCCGTTTATTTTAGTTAAAACGACATTACGGTCTTGAACAAGGGGGAATAGCTCAGTGGTAGAGCATTCGACTGCAGATCGAGAGGTCCTTGGTTCAAACCCGAGTTCTCCCTGTAACAGCACGGATCATTCCGTTTATTTTAGTTAAATCGACATTACGGCCTTGAACAAGGGGGAATAGCTCAGTGGTAGAGCATTCGACTGCAGATTGAGAAGTCATTGGTTCAAACCCGAGTTCCCCCTGTAGTAGCACGAATCATTCCGTTTATTTTAGTTAAATCGACATTACGATTATGAACAAGTGGGAATAGCTCAGTGGTAGAGCATTCGACTGCAGATCGAGAAGTCCTTGGTTAAAACCCGAGTTCTCACTGTAACAGCACGGATTTTTGCGTTTATTTTAGTTAAATCGACATTGCGGCTATGAACAAAGGGGAATAGCTCAGTGGTAGAGCATTCGACTGCAGGTTGAGAAGTCATTGGTTCAAACCCGAGTTCTCCCTGTAACAGCACGGATCAGTTCGTTTATTTTAGTTAAATCGACATTACGGCCTTGAACAAGGGCGAATAGCTCAGTGGTAGAGCATTCGACTGCAGATTGAGAAGTCCTTGGTTCAAACCCTAGTTCCCCCTGTAGTAGCACGAATCATTCCGTTTATTTCAGTTAAATCGACATTACGATTATGAACAAGTGGGAATAGCTCAGTGGTAGAGCATTCGGTGGCAGATCGAGAGGTCCTTGGTTCAAACCCGAGTTCTCCCTGTAACAGCACGGATCATTCCGTTTATTTTAGTTAAAACGACATTACGGTCATGAACAAGGGGGAATAGCTCAGTGGTAGAGCATTCGACTGCAGATCGAGAGGTCCTTGGTTCAAACCCGAGTTCTCCCTGTAACAGCACGGATCATTCCGTTTATTTTAGTTAAAACGACATTACGGCCTTGACCAAGGGGGAATAGCTCAGTGGTAGAGCATTCGACTGCAGATTGGGAAGTCCTTGGTTCAAACCCGAGTTCCCCCTGTAGTAGCACGAATCATTCCGTTTATTTCAGTTAAATCGACATTACGATTATGAACAAGTGGGAATAGCTCAGTGGTAGAGCATTCGGTGGCAGATCGAGAGGTCCTTGGTTCAAACCCGAGTTCTCCCTGTAACAGCACGGATCATTCCGTTTATTTTAGTTAAAATGACATTACGGTCTTGAACAAGGGGGAATAGCTCAGTGGTAGAGCATTCGACTGCAGATCGAGAGGTCCTTGGTTCAAACCCGAGTTCTCACTGTAACAGCACGGATCATTGCGTTTATTTTAGTTAAATCGACATTGCGGCTATGAACAAAGGGGAACAGCTCAGTGGTAGAGCATTCGACTGCAGGTTGAGAAGTCCTTGGTTCAAACCCGAGTTCTCCCTGTAACAGCACGGATCATTCCGTTTATTTTAGTTAAATCGACATTACTGCCTTGAACAAGGGGGAATAGCTCAGTGGTAGAGCATTCGACTGCAGATTGAGAAGTCCTTGGTTCAAACCCGAGTTCCCCCTGTAGTAGCACGAATCATTCCGTTTATTTCAGTTAAATCGACATTACGATTATGAACAAGTGGGAATAGCTTAGTGGTAGAGCATTCGATGGCAGATCAAGAGGTCCTTGGTTCAAACCCGAGTTCTCCCTGTAACAGCACGGATCATTCCGTTCATTTTAGTTAAAACGACATTACGGTCTTGAAAAAGGGGGAATAGCTCAGTGGTAGAGCATTCGACTGCAGATCGAGAGGTCCTTGGTTCAAACCCGAGTTCTCCCTGTAACAGCACGAATCATTCCGTTTATTTTAGTTAAAACGACATTACGGTCTTGAACAAGGGGGAATAGCTCAGTGGTAGAGCATTCGACTGCAGATCGAGAGGTCCTTGGTTCAAACCCGAGTTCTCCCTGTAACAGCACGGATCATTCCGTTTATTTTAGTTAAATCGACATTACGATTATGAACAAGTGGGAATAGCTCAGTGGTAGAGCATTCGACGGCAGATCAAGAGGTCCTTGGTTCAAACCCGAGTTCTCCCTGTAACAGCACGGATCATTCCGTTCATTTTAGTTAAAACGACATTACGGTCTTGAAAAAGGGGGAATAGCTCAGTGGTAGAGCATTCGACTGCAGATCGAGAGGTCCTTGGTTCAAACCCGAGTTCTCCCTGTAACAGCACGAATCATTCCGTTTATTTTAGTTAAAACGACATTACGGTCTTGAACAAGGGGGAATAGCTCAGTGGTAGAGCATTCGACTGCAGATCGAGAGGTCCTTGGTTCAAACCCGAGTTCTCCCTGTAACAGCACGGATCATTCCGTTTATTTTAGTTAAATCGACATTACGGCCTTGAACAAGGGGGAATAGCTCAGTGGTAGAGCATTCGACTGCAGATTGAGAAGTCATTGGTTCAAACCCGAGTTCCCCCTGTAGTAGCACGAATCATTCCGTTTATTTTAGTTAAATCGACATTACGATTATGAACAAGTGGGAATAGCTCAGTGGTAGAGCATTCGACTGCAGATCGAGAAGTCCTTGGTTAAAACCCGAGTTCTCACTGTAACAGCACGGATTTTTGCGTTTATTTTAGTTAAATCGACATTGCGGCTATGAACAAAGGGGAATAGCTCAGTGGTAGAGCATTCGACTGCAGGTTGAGAAGTCATTGGTTCAAACCCGAGTTCTCCCTGTAACAGCACGGATCAGTTCGTTTATTTTAGTTAAATCGACATAACGGCCTTGAACAAGGGCGAATAGCTCAGTGGTAGAGCATTCGACTGCAGATTGAGAAGTCCTTGGTTCAAACCCGAGTTCCCCCTGTAGTAGCACGAATCATTCCGTTTATTTCAGTTAAATCGACATTACGATTATGAACAAGTGGGAATAGCTCAGTGGTAGAGCATTCGGTGGCAGATCGAGAGGTCCTTGGTTCAAACCCGAGTTCTCCCTGTAACAGCACGGATCATTCCGTTTATTTTAGTTAAAACGACATTACGGTCATGAACAAGGGGGAATAGCTCAGTGGTAGAGCATTCGACTGCAGATCGAGAGGTCCTTGGTTCAAACCCGAGTTCTCCCTGTAACAGCACGGATCATTCCGTTTATTTTAGTTAAAACGACATTACGGCCTTGAACAAGGGGGAATAGCTCAGTGGTAGAGCATTCGACTGCAGATTGGGAAGTCCTTGGTTCAAACCCGAGTTCCCCCTGTAGTAGCACGAATCATTCCGTTTATTTCAGTTAAATCGACATTACGATTATGAACAAGTGGGAATAGCTCAGTGGTAGAGCATTCGGTGGCAGATCGAGAGGTCCTTGGTTCAAACCCGAGTTCTCCCTGTAACAGCACGGATCATCCCGTTTATTTTAGTTAAAATGACATTACGGTCTTGAACAAGGGGGAATAGCTCAGTGGTAGAGCATTCGACTGCAGATCGAGAGGTCCTTGGTTCAAACCCGAGTTCTCACTGTAACAGCACGGATTTTTGCGTTTATTTTAGTTATATCGACATTGCGGCTATGAACAAAGGGGAATATCTCAGTGGTAGAGCATTCGACTGCAGGTTGAGAAGTCATTGGTTCAAACCCGAGTTCTCCCTGTAACAGCACGGATCAGTTCGTTTATTTTAGTTAAATCGACATAACGGCCTTGAACAAGGGCGAATAGCTCAGTGGTAGAGCATTCGACTGCAGATTGAGAAGTCCTTGGTTCAAACCCGAGTTCCCCCTGTAGTAGCACGAATCATTCCGTTTATTTCAGTTAAATCGACGTTACGATTATGAACAAGTGGGAATAGCTCAGTGGTAGAGCATTCGGTGGCAGATCGAGAGGTCCTTGGTTCAAACCCGAGTTCTCCCTGTAACAGCACGGATCATTCCGTTTATTTTAGTTAAAACGACATTACGGTCATGAACAAGGGGGAATTGCTCAGTGGTAGAGCATTCGACTGCAGATCGAGAGGTCCTTGGTTCAAACCCGAGTTCTCCCTGTAACAGCACGGATCATTCCGTTTATTTTAGTTAAAACGACATTACGGCCTTGAACAAGGGGGAATAGCTCAGTGGTAGAGCATTCGACTGCAGATTGGGAAGTCCTTGGTTCAAACCCGAGTTCCCCCTGTAGTAGCACGAATCATTCCGTTTATTTCAGTTAAATCGACATTACGATTATGAACAAGTGCGAATAGCTCAGTGGTAGAGCATTCGACTGCAGATCGAGAGGTCCTTGGTTCAAACCCGAGTTCTCACTGTAACAGCACGGATCATTGCGTTTATTTTAGTTAAATCGACATTGCGGCTATGAACAAAGGGGAACAGCTCAGTGGTAGAGCATTCGACTGCAGGTTGAGAAGTCCTTCTTTCAAACCCGAGTTCTCCCTGTAACAGCACGGATCATTCCGTTTATTTTAGTTAAATCGACATTACTGCCTTGAACAAGGGGAAATAGCTCAGTGGTAGAGCATTCGACTGCAGATTGAGAAGTCCTTGGTTCAAACCCGAGTTCCCCCTGTAGTAGCACGAATCATTCCGTTTATTTTAGTTAAATCGACATTACGATTATGAACAAGTGGGAATAGCTCAGTGGTAGAGCATTCGACTGCAGATCGAGAAGTCCTTGGTTAAAACCCGAGTTCTCACTGTAACAGCACGGATTTTTGCGTTTATTTTAGTTAAATCGACATTGCGGCTATGAACAAAGGGGAATAGCTCAGTGGTAGAGCATTCGACTGCAGGTTGAGAAGTCATTGGTTCAAACCCGAGTTCTCCCTGTAACAGCACGGATCAGTTCGTTTATTTTAGTTAAATCGACATTACGGCCTTGAACAAGGGCGAATAGCTCAGTGGTAGAGCATTCGACTGCAGATTGAGAAGTCCTTGGTTCAAACCCGAGTTCCCCCTGTAGTAGCACGAATCATTCCGTTTATTTCAGTTAAATCGACATTACGATTATGAACAAGTGGGAATAGCTCAGTGGTAGAGCATTCGGTGGCAGATCGAGAGGTCCTTGGTTCAAACCCGAGTTCTCCCTGTAACAGCACGGATCATTCCGTTTATTTTAGTTAAAACGACATTACGGTCATGAACAAGGGGGAATAGCTCAGTGGTAGAGCATTCGACTGCAGATCGAGAGGTCCTTGGTTCAAACCCGAGTTCTCCCTGTAACAGCACGGATCATTCCGTTTATTTTAGTTAAAACGACATTACGGCCTTGAACAAGGGGGAATAGCTCAGTGGTAGAGCATTCGACTGCAGATTGGGAAGTCCTTGGTTCAAACCCGAGTTCCCCCTGTAGTAGCACGAATCATTCCGTTTATTTCAGTTAAATCGACATTACGATTATGAACAAGTGGGAATAACTCAGTGGTAGAGCATTCGGTGGCAGATCGAGAGGTCCTTGGTTCAAACCCGAGTTCTCCCTGTAACAGCACGGATCATTCCGTTTATTTTAGTTAAAATGACATTACGGTCTTGAACAAGGGGGAATAGCTCAGTGGTAGAGCATTCGACTGCAGATCGAGAGGTCCTTGGTTCAAACCCGAGTTCTCACTGTAACAGCACGGATCATTGCGTTTATTTTAGTTAAATCGACATTGCGGCTATGAACAAAGGGGAACAGCTCAGTGGTAGAGCATTCGACTGCAGGTTGAGAAGTCCTTGGTTCAAACCCGAGTTCTCCCTGTAACAGCACGGATCATTCCGTTTATTTTAGTTAAATCGACATTACTGCCTTGAACAAGGGGGAATAGCTCAGTGGTAGAGCATTCGACTGCAGATTGAGAAGTCCTTGGTTCAAACCCGAGTTCCCCCTGTAGTAGCACGAATCATTCCGTTTATTTCAGTTAAATCGACATTACGATTATGAACAAGTGGGAATAGCTTAGTGGTAGAGCATTCGATGGCAGATCAAGAGGTCCTTGGTTCAAACCCGAGTTCTCCCTGTAACAGCACGGATCATTCCGTTCATTTTAGTTAAAACGACATTACGGTCTTGAAAAAGGGGGAATAGCTCAGTGGTAGAGCATTCGACTGCAGATCGAGAGGTCCTTGGTTCAAACCCGAGTTCTCCCTGTAACAGCACGAATCATTCCGTTTATTTTAGTTAAAACGACATTACGGTCTTGAACAAGGGGGAATAGCTCAGTGGTAGAGCATTCGACTGCAGATCGAGAGGTCCTTGATTCAAACCCGAGTTCCCCCTGTAGTAGCACGAATCATTCCGTTTATTTCAGTTAAATCGACATTACGATTATGAACAAGTGGGAATAGCTTAGTGGTAGAGCATTCGACGGCAGATCAAGAGGTCCTTGGTTCAAACCCGAGTTCTCCCTGTAACAGCACGGATCATTCCGTTCATTTTAGTTAAAACGACATTACGGTCTTGAAAAAGGGGGAATAGCTCAGTGGTAGAGCATTCGACTGCAGATCGAGAGGTCCTTGGTTCAAACCCGAGTTCTCCCTGTAACAGCACGAATCATTCCGTTTATTTTAGTTAAAACGACATTACGGTCTTGAACAAGGGGGAATAGCTCAGTGGTAGAGCATTCGACTGCAGATCGAGAGGTCCTTGGTTCAAACCCGAGTTCTCCCTGTAACAGCACGAATCATTCCGTTTATTTTAGTTAAAACGACATTACGGTCTTGAACAAGGGGGAATAGCTCAGTGGTAGAGCATTCGACTGCAGATCGAGAGGTCCTTGGTTCAAACCCGAGTTCTCACTGTAACAGCACGGATCATTGCGTTTATTTTAGTTAAATCGACATTGCGGCTATGAACAAAGGGGAATAGCTCAGTGGTAGAGCATTCGACTGCAGGTTGAGAAGTCCTTGGTTCAAACCCGAGTTCTCCCTGTAACAGCACGGATCATTCCGTTTATTTTAGTTAAATCGACATTACTGCCTTGAACAAGGGGGAATAGCTCAGTGGTAGAGCATTCGACTGCAGATTGAGAAGTCCTTGGTTCAAGCCCAAGTTCCCCCTGTAGTAGCACGAATCATTCCGTTTATTTCAGTTAAATCGACATTACGATTATGAACAAGTGGGAATAGCTTAGTGGTAGAGCATTCGACGGCAGATCAAGAGGTCCTTGGTTCAAACCCGAGTTCTCCCTGTAACAGCACGGATCATTCCGTTCATTTTAGTTAAAACGACATTACGGTCTCGAAAAAGGGGGAATAGCTCAGTGGTAGAGCATTCGACTGCAGATCGAGAGGTCCTTGGTTCAAACCCGAGTTCTCCCTGTAACAGCACGAATCATTCCGTTTATTTTAGTTAAAACGACATTACGGTCTTGAACAAGGGGGAATAGCTCAGTGGTAGAGCATTCGACTGCAGATCGAGAGGTCCTTGGTTCAAACCCGAGTTCTCCCTGTAACAGCACGGATCATTCCGTTTATTTTAGTTAAAACGACAATACGGCCTTGACAAGGGGGAATAGCTCAGTGGTAGAGCTTTAGACTGCAGGTTGAGAAGTCCTTGGTTCAAACCCGAGTTCTCCCTGTAACAGCACGGATCATTCCGTTTATTTTAGTTAAATCGACATTACGGCCTTGAACAAGGGCGAATAGCTCAGCGGTAGAGCATTCGACTGCAGATTGAGAAGTCCTTGGTTCAAACCCGAGTTCCCCCTTTAGTAGCACGAATCATTCCGTTTATTTCAGTTAAATCGACATTACGATTATGAACAAGTGGGAATAGCTCAGTGGTAGAGCATTCGACGGCAGATCGAGAGGTCCTTGGTTCAAACCCGAGTTCTCCCTGTAACAGCACGAATCATTCCGTTTATTTTAGTTAAAACGACCTTACGGTCTTGAACAAGGGGGAATAGCTCAGTGGTAGAGCATTCGACTGCAGATCGAGAGGTCCTTGGTTCAAACCCGAGTTCTCACTGTAACAGCACGGATCATTGCGTTTATTTTAGTTAAATCGACATTGCGGCTATGAACAAAGGGGAATAGCTAAGTGGTAGAGCTTTCGACTGCAGGTTGAGAAGTCCTTGGTTCAAACCCGAGTTCTCCCTGTAACAGCACGGATCATTCCGTTTATTTTAGTTAAATCGACATTACTGCCTTGAACAAGGGGGAATAGCTCAGTGGTAGAGCATTCGACTGCAGATTGAGAAGTCCTTGGTTCAAACCCGAGTTCTCCCTGTAACAGCACGGATCATTCCGTTCATTTTAGTTAAAACGACATTACGGTCTTGAAAAAGGGGGAATAGCTCAGTGGTAGAGCATTCGATTGCAGATCGAGAGGTCCTTGGTTCAAACCCGAGTTCTCCCTGTAACAGCACGAATCATTCCGTTTATTTTAGTTAAAACGACATTACGGTCTTGAACAAGGGGGAATAGCTCAGTGGTAGAGCATTCGACTGCAGATCGAGAGGTCCTTGGTTCAAACCCGAGTTCTCCCTGTAACAGCACGGATCATTCCGTTTATTTTAGTTAAATCGACATTACTGCCTTGAACAAGGGGGAATAGCTCAGTGGTAGAGCATTCGACTGCAGATTGAGAAGTCCTTGGTTCAAGCCCGAGTTCCCCCTGTAGTAGCACGAATCATTCCGTTTATTTCAGTTAAATCGACATTACGATTATGAACAAGTGGGAATAGCTTAGTGGTAGAGCATTCGACGGCAGATCAAGAGGTCCTTGGTTCAAACCCGAGTTCTCCCTGTAACATCACGGATCATTCCGTTCATTTTAGTTAAAACGACATTACGGTCTCGAAAAAGGGGGAATAGCTCAGTGGTAGAGCATTCGACTGCAGATCGAGAGGTCCTTGGTTCAAACCCGAGTTCTCCCTGTAACAGCACGAATCATTCCGTTTATTTTAGTTAAAACGACATTACGGTCTTGAACAAGGGGGAATAGCTCAGTGGTAGAGCATTCGACTGCAGATCGAGAGGTCCTTGGTTCAAACCCGAGTTCTCCCTGTAACAGCACGGATCATTCCGTTTATTTTAGTTAAAACGACAATACGGCCTTGACAAGGGGGATAGCTCAGTGGTAGAGCTTTAGACTGCAGGTTGAGAAGTCCTTGGTTCAAACCCGAGTTCTCCCTGTAACAGCACGGATCATTCCGTTTATTTTAGTTAAATCGACATTACGGCCTTGAACAAGGGGGAATAGCTCAGTGGTAGAGCATTCGACTGCAGATCGAGAGGTCCTTGGTTCAAACCCGAGTTCTCCCTGTAACAGCACGAATCATTCCGTTTATTTTAGTTAAAACGACATTACGGTCTTGAACAAGGGGGAATAGCTCAGTGGTAGAGCATTCGACTGCAGATCGAGAGGTCCTTGGTTCAAACCCGAGTTCTCCCTGTAACAGCACGAATCATTCCGTTTATTTTAGTTAAAACGACATTACGGTCTTGAACAAGGGGGAATAGCTCAGTGGTAGAGCATTCGACTGCAGATCGAGAGGTCCTTGGTTCAAACCCGAGTTCTCACTGTAACAGCACGGATCATTGCGTTTATTTTAGTTAAATCGACATTGCGGCTATGAACAAAGGGGAATAGCTCAGTGGTAGAGCATTCGACTGCAGGTTGAGAAGTCCTTGGTTCAAACCCGAGTTCTCCCTGTAACAGCACGGATCATTCCGTTTATTTTAGTTAAATCGACATTACTGCCTTGAACAAGGGGGAATAGCTCAGTGGTAGAGCATTCGACTGCAGATTGAGAAGTCCTTGGTTCAAGCCCAAGTTCCCCCTGTAGTAGCACGAATCATTCCGTTTATTTCAGTTAAATCGACATTACGATTATGAACAAGTGGGAATAGCTTAGTGGTAGAGCATTCGACGGCAGATCAAGAGGTCCTTGGTTCAAACCCGAGTTCTCCCTGTAACAGCACGGATCATTCCGTTCATTTTAGTTAAAACGACATTACGGTCTCGAAAAAGGGGGAATAGCTCAGTGGTAGAGCATTCGACTGCAGATCGAGAGGTCCTTGGTTCAAACCCGAGTTCTCCCTGTAACAGCACGAATCATTCCGTTTATTTTAGTTAAAACGACATTACGGTCTTGAACAAGGGGGAATAGCTCAGTGGTAGAGCATTCGACTGCAGATCGAGAGGTCCTTGGTTCAAACCCGAGTTCTCCCTGTAACAGCACGGATCATTCCGTTTATTTTAGTTAAAACGACAATACGGCCTTGACAAGGGGGAATAGCTCAGTGGTAGAGCTTTAGACTGCAGGTTGAGAAGTCCTTGGTTCAAACCCGAGTTCTCCCTGTAACAGCACGGATCATTCCGTTTATTTTAGTTAAATCGACATTACGGCCTTGAACAAGGGCGAATAGCTCAGCGGTAGAGCATTCGACTGCAGATTGAGAAGTCCTTGGTTCAAACCCGAGTTCCCCCTTTAGTAGCACGAATCATTCCGTTTATTTCAGTTAAATCGACATTACGATTATGAACAAGTGGGAATAGCTCAGTGGTAGAGCATTCGACGGCAGATCGAGAGGTCCTTGGTTCAAACCCGAGTTCTCCCTGTAACAGCACGAATCATTCCGTTTATTTTAGTTAAAACGACCTTACGGTCTTGAACAAGGGGGAATAGCTCAGTGGTAGAGCATTCGACTGCAGATCGAGAGGTCCTTGGTTCAAACCCGAGTTCTCACTGTAACAGCACGGATCATTGCGTTTATTTTAGTTAAATCGACATTGCGGCTATGAACAAAGGGGAATAGCTAAGTGGTAGAGCTTTCGACTGCAGGTTGAGAAGTCCTTGGTTCAAACCCGAGTTCTCCCTGTAACAGCACGGATCATTCCGTTTATTTTAGTTAAATCGACATTACTGCCTTGAACAAGGGGGAATAGCTCAGTGGTAGAGCATTCGACTGCAGATTGAGAAGTCCTTGGTTCAAACCCGAGTTCTCCCTGTAACAGCACGGATCATTCCGTTCATTTTAGTTAAAACGACATTACGGTCTTGAAAAAGGGGGAATAGCTCAGTGGTAGAGCATTCGATTGCAGATCGAGAGGTCCTTGGTTCAAACCCGAGTTCTCCCTGTAACAGCACGAATCATTCCGTTTATTTTAGTTAAAACGACATTACGGTCTTGAACAAGGGGGAATAGCTCAGTGGTAGAGCATTCGACTGCAGATCGAGAGGTCCTTGGTTCAAACCCGAGTTCTCCCTGTAACAGCACGGATCATTCCGTTTATTTTAGTTAAATCGACATTACTGCCTTGAACAAGGGGGAATAGCTCAGTGGTAGAGCATTCGACTGCAGATTGAGAAGTCCTTGGTTCAAGCCCGAGTTCCCCCTGTAGTAGCACGAATCATTCCGTTTATTTCAGTTAAATCGACATTACGATTATGAACAAGTGGGAATAGCTTAGTGGTAGAGCATTCGACGGCAGATCAAGAGGTCCTTGGTTCAAACCCGAGTTCTCCCTGTAACATCACGGATCATTCCGTTCATTTTAGTTAAAACGACATTACGGTCTCGAAAAAGGGGGAATAGCTCAGTGGTAGAGCATTCGACTGCAGATCGAGAGGTCCTTGGTTCAAACCCGAGTTCTCCCTGTAACAGCACGAATCATTCCGTTTATTTTAGTTAAAACGACATTACGGTCTTGAACAAGGGGGAATAGCTCAGTGGTAGAGCATTCGACTGCAGATCGAGAGGTCCTTGGTTCAAACCCGAGTTCTCCCTGTAACAGCACGGATCATTCCGTTTATTTTAGTTAAAACGACAATACGGCCTTGACAAGGGGGATAGCTCAGTGGTAGAGCTTTAGACTGCAGGTTGAGAAGTCCTTGGTTCAAACCCGAGTTCTCCCTGTAACAGCACGGATCATTCCGTTTATTTTAGTTAAATCGACATTACGGCCTTGAACAAGGGCGAATAGCTCAGTGGTAGAGCATTCGACTGCAGATTGAGAAGTCCTTGGTTCAAACCCGAGTTCTCCCTGTAACAGCACGGATCATTCCGTTCATTTTAGTTAAAACGACATTACGGTCTTGAAAAAGGGGGAATAGCTCAGTGGTAGAGCATTCGATTGCAGATCGAGAGGTCCTTGGTTCAAACCCGAGTTCTCCCTGTAACAGCACGAATCATTCCGTTTATTTTAGTTAAAACGACATTACGGTCTTGAACAAGGGGGAATAGCTCAGTGGTAGAGCATTCGACTGCAGATCGAGAGGTCCTTGGTTCAAACCCGAGTTCTCCCTGTAACAGCACGGATCATTCCGTTTATTTTAGTTAAATCGACATTACGGCCTTGAACAAGGGGGAATAGCTCAGTGGTAGAGCATTCGACTGCAGATTGAGAAGTCCTTGGTTCAAACCCGAGTTTCCCCTGTAGTAGCACGAATCATTCCGTTTATTTCAGTTAAATCGACATTGCGATTATGAACAAGGGGGAATAGCTCAGTGGTAGAGCATTCGACTGCAGATTGAGAAGTCCTTGGTTCAAACCCGAGTTTCCCCTGTAGTAGCACGAATCATTCCGTTTATTTCAGTTAAATCGACATTGCGATTATGAACAAGTGGGAATAGCTTAGT